>NW_018021357.1:28373-33830 GCF_002006095.1 Pseudomyrmex gracilis | reverse complement strand
CTGCTGCATTCTAATATGATGGGAATGTCAAATTCAAATTTGTCCGGATTTAAGTGGCGGACCCTGTATATATATATGTATATATATTAAATGTTTTTCATTAATCTAAAAATAATCTAAAAACTTTAAAATTATCGCAGTTAACTTTTAATAAGAATTAAGAAAAATAAAATAATAAATGCATTTTGAGATGTTTAACTCATCCTTATCAATAATATTATCTACTTTTTCCAAGATTGTAAGTCATGGGAAAGCATTTTGCGTTGTCATATTGTCATACGCTACGCTAAGCGCGCAACGAAACATTGCTTTCTAGTCTCAGTGTCTTGCTCGCGTAGCGGGAGCGTCGTAGAAGCTAGGCAGAACAGTATGTCTGCGCTCTTTCACGAGCCGAACAGCCGAGCGTGACGTCACGCACACAGACGGCGATTCTCGCTATGTGCGTGCCCCCACCACTTCGGTGCTCTTGGTGCTAGCCTGCAAGATCTTTCATCACTGAGCAGAGACCGCATTAGCGCAGTGTGGGTGGTGTGCCCTCTGGATGTGGCCACAAAAGTGGCCGAGCTCGGCCGCTTTCACGTGGGGTGGTCGAGCATCAAGGTGTCTCCTTTCTGCTTGGCCATCAGCTCCAGTGCTTTAAGCCTGTTCTACATTGATCGCAAGCGCAAACGCAAGGAACAGGTCTGGTAGAATTGACTAATCGTATTGATCAAATCAGTCAATTGACCAGCGTGATTGGTCAATTCTACGAGATCTATACCTTGCGTTTGCGCTTGCGATCAATGTAGAACGGGCTTTAAGTGTCTGGAGTTTGGCCACGTTAGGCAGACGTGCAGGAACACCGTAAACAGAGGCGCCCTCTCTTTTCGGTGTGGCAAGGCTAGTCACCGATCTCACCTATGTTAGGGTCTGGCCCGGTGTGTTCTGTGCGCGGACCGTGGACTCCTTTTTGCGCACAGACCATAGACTTATATAATAGACGGAACATTTATATGACAAAGTTGAGAACAACATTAAAGGACAGAGATAGTGCTGGAGTAGTTGTCTCTCTTTCTTACAATAAGATGATGGGGGACCAATCAATTTAAGGTCCTCCACCACATAGCCATATAAGTCTATGCTTAGACGTAAAAGGCTATTACTTTTGACTTGTGTGCTCGAGAGGTTATAAAAGTTCGAGTCTTGTATATAATTTTTTTATTATTTTATTTATGTTTTTAAAGAGAAACAACAACAGTTGGTTACACTAAAGCATAAACACTTGTTGTTGTTGTTGTTGTTAAGCTACATTTTTTATTATTTTACCAATCAAATCAACAAAAAATAAAAAATAGATATTATTTGCTTTACTAAAGATATACTTAACCTACAAATTTTCATAAATTGATAGTTTCACTGTACTTACCGATGGAAAGAAACATTACGTCAAACACTATATTCCAATTTGCAAATACGGCAAGACCGCACCATCATTAATTATATCACTTTTTAACTTTTTATTTTCAAACCGATTTATAACAGCGCCTGCCAAGTCTCTCACAAGTCTATGCATGCTACATGCATGCTATCACCTCTCACTATTATTCTCTCTGAATTGACTCTCGGACGTCTATCTTTGTTGCTTTCGGCCACTTCCTCGGCCTGCCGCGGCCACCAATCAACTCACTGCTAGAAAAGAAGAGAATTACTCTACGACTATTTCTGTCTCTTTTAATAAAGCGCCAGCTTCTCTTACACAAATGTTCCGTCTATTATATAAGTCTATGGCACAGACTGGATGGCAAAGCGTGCCCTTCGCGCCACAAGGGGCGAAACAACCCCAAAAGAAGTTCCTCGACGAAGGACGGTCGCCCTTGGCCAAGAAGCCATGGACGTAGACAACAATGGCCCAAATGGTTCAAATTAAGGTAGTTATTGAGATTTTCAGTCTATTTACAATCTTATTCATATTTGGAATATACATTTTTAAGTAAGCAATCTATCATATTGTTCAATCTCAAAAAGCTCAGCCGTACCAAAAAAAAGATATAAGGTTTTGAAGTTCAGCTTTTTAACACACAAAGCCTATCCTTGAGCCTCTAGCGGGTAACGTTTTCAATGTTAGATAATAAACTGTATTTACAATCCTTCTAAAAAACTAGGAGAATACAGATAATTTTATTACGGATCTATTGTGTTTGTTTCAAGTGTGTCAACGGTTTTGTTTAATATTAATTCGAATAAGAAGTTGCTCATTTTTTAAATTTAGCAGACGACAAAGTTTTGTAAAATATAAGTAAGTGAAGATTTGGCAACATGTTATGAAAGAGACGAGAGGAGAGAAAGTGCGCGCACATATATGCTGAACTCTGTGTGTGCGTGTCAGTGGTGCTCAATTTTTTCTTTACTTTCTACACTTACTTGTTGGTACGCCACAAGTACAAGTGGATGAGCTCCACTGAAGCTCAATAACTACCTTAATGTTAACAACAGCGGGCCGGCGCAGGATTTGGCGCTGCAGGTCATGCGCGAGGTGGGAGCAAGCGTCCTATTGCTCGCTGAGCCCTGGCGAGTCCCGGAGTCCTCCACGTGGGCGGAAGATAAAGACGGCGTGGCCGCCGTCACCTGAGTCTATCGGTCGGGATGTGCAACGGTTCGCGGTGTCATGGATCGGAGCCACGGGGTTGTGACGGTGAGATGGGGGAAATTCACAGTGTACAGCCACAGTATATACACCCAGCAAGCAAGCTCACGTGATAATGACGTGATTATGAAGTGATTTTGATGACTACGACGTTAAGTAACATAAATGGTATGTTATTTTAACGTCATTTACAATACCAAAAGTTGACATCGCCGATATGACGTCATTTAGATGTCGCGTTGACGTCATATATCAACTTATATATATTGAATTTCAATGTAACATCAATACTACGATTAAATGAAGTTCTAACAACAATCTTGAGTTAAATTCAACTGTTAATTGATAATAATATGTTTATTAATAACATTTGTTTTTTTGAATAATATTATATCTTTTAATATGTTATTTATAGATAAGTATAGCCATTTATTTATAGATAAGTAGCCACGTACACTTTGGTAAATTGATTATCTTTTATATATTAAATTGATTTAAAAAAAACATAATATATAAATATATATTCAATAATAACTAAAGTTTATTGTAGTTAAATTTTATAATAAGAACAATTATTATTAAATATTTCTTTTTATTAAATAATAAATGAAATGTATAGAATAGTTTGAGAATAAGTAAAAAAAAATAATTACAAACATGAAATCTTTGGTCATAAGAGCCAAAAATAATTACATTATAGGAAGGAACAAGTGGTCTAGCGGACTGAGTGCAGGAGCTGCGAATATGGAGGTCTCGAGTTCAAATCCTACCATCACCTTAGGATTTTTTCCAGGCCCGGTATCTTTCATCGAGTTAATCAGTTGATTGACAAACTGAATCAGATCTCCAAAAATTAATTTAAGTGAAATTTTGAATTAATTTTGTTTCTATAAAGCGTTTTTTTATATATCACCGTAATATTATTGCGATGCATTTCGGCGGTCATTTTATTACTGTAATGCAGTAATATTACGTGCTATGTAGGATGTTGATACTATTCTTTAAGTTATTGTTCTTGTTGTATTTTATTTTCCTTTTAAATTTACAATAACGTCTTTACCATGTTATAGTAGTGAGACTTTTTTGATTATATTTACGTCTACTTGACGTAATGACGTCAATAAGATGTGACATAATCACGTGATATATACGTCATTGTTATGTCATAATTGACATTTTGCAGACCAAAAACTGACGTCATCATCACGTGAGCTTGCTACCTGGGCAGTAGCGCAACTCTCCCGATTTTGTGAAGCCAGCAATAACGCGCATGCGCGAAGTTGACTAGTTTAAGGCCTATCTACATTTAGATGTAGACGCAGATTATAATTCGAGAGTCTCACGGAATTGACTCATTTGACTAACGTGATTGGTCAATTTTATGAGATTTGTGACTCGCGTCTGCGTTTTATGTCGATAAATCTTTCTACGATAAAGCCATCTAAACTTCTCTCTTACTTTATTTTTTGTCTTGTTTTGCTTTTGTTTTTATTGGCAAAAAGAAAAATAAAATTATATATGTTTAGACAAATTTATGTGTGCAAAATGTGAAAAATAAGAACACACATAAAAACTCAGAAAACCAACATAATTAATTATATATATACATCATTAAAAGATAACCTTAAAAAAAAGAAAACCTTAAAAAAATTACTTTTATAAAATTACTTTTATAAAAAATAACTTTACTAAAAGTTATGCTATTAAAAAAACTTTATACTCACACAGACATCCATTCATCCAGACATCTATTAAATATCTATTAAGCCTGTTTTACATTGATCCTAAGTGCAAACGCAAGGTGGAGATCTCGTAGAATTTACCAATCACGCTAGTCAATTGGCTGATTTGATCAATACAATTAGTCAATTCTACCAGACCTGTTCCTTGCGTTTGCGCTTGCGATCAATGTAGAACAGGCTTTAAATGTCGCATGGAGCTGTCGACGTCTAATAGACGTCTAATGGAGTTTTTGTTCTGTGTGGGTATAAATAATTTTATTAACAGAATTTGCTCAAAAAGTATAAAATAAAACATTTGTATATATATACAAACTGTATTATTTTTATTTAATAAAACTATGTGTAATTACAATATAGTTTTATAAAAAATATAAAATATAGATTTTCAATAAAATACAAAAATTTTCATATTTACAAATTTTTTATTTTTTATTTTTAAAGTATATTCTGTTTATAAGAGTATTTATAGTTGTTTTTAATAGCATAATAACTTTTATTAAAGATACTTTTTGTAACGCGTTAACTTTGTGTAAGTTCTTATCTTAATTATGTATATATGTATATGTATATGTATATGTATATGTATATGTATATGTATATGTATATGTATTGTGACGTTTTTCTTGGTTGTAACGAAAATCCCGCGTCGCCCTGCCCGAAACGGAAAGATACGAGGTCGGGACACGGACGGAAGTCCGCGAGAGAGGAAACGTCTCGACAGGCAGGGAAGAAAAGGGTGTCAAACCGAGCAACCACTGTACCGAGCCGACGAATTCTTGGATGTAATTCTGGGCGCCAGACGCGTACTCGCGTCAAAATATGCGCCGCTCGACACAATGGGCCGACTAGCTCTATTTAAAACGGAGAGGGGGAGGGTCGGACGATAAATAAACAGGGCTGTCCCGAACGAATCTCGGATTAGGATCGCAATCAACCACACGGCAGATAGAGAAAAAGAAATAAACAATTTATTATAATACCGCGGAATAAGATACAACTTAGCGAGAATAACAAAAAAAAATACAAAATAAAGTTCACCGGTAGGCTACGGCGAGATCGCTTTGTCGCGGCGGCAGTAATTACAAAAGAAGG
>NW_018021357.1:18515-27313 GCF_002006095.1 Pseudomyrmex gracilis | reverse complement strand
ACCAAGAGAGCGAGGATTGAGATCGATTCGGGGTCGATGCGTCTGAGCGCGCTAGGATCGCGTAGGGTAGATCGCGGCGACCAATCAGGTCGCGAGGGGCGCTACATGCGACGCGATGCTCGCGCTCGGCGGCAGGACTCGCGGCCGCGAAATTCAAGNTGAGTGCCGGGCCCTCAAAAGCGGAAATGCAAGCAGCGGATATGTTCAAGCGCAGAATTCCGCAAGTGCNCTAGCGATGCAGCATGCAGTAGCGCAGCAGGGTCGTAGTGGCAGGTTAGCAGCGGAGGTGTGCAGCAGGCCTTTCCGAGGTGAAAGAGAAAGTTAAAGCTGTTTCCCTCGTCGGGTGTTCGCCTCGCTTCCTCGGCTTCTCAGCGCCAAGGTTCGCTGTTCTCCGCGTTGTCCTCTCTCTCGCCGCTTATTTCCGGAGACTCACCCCTCTGGTTGTCGTGCGAGTGCCTAGCTGCGACTCCACGCACACCCGTCTCTCTCGTTTACTCTTGCCTTTACCCAGAATCGATGGTTCCTGATATCTCCTCCAGTAGTGTGTTCTCGATGTGGTGAGGCGCCAAGAGCATACAAAAAAATAATACCAATAAGCAACTAAATCTAACGCACGCAAGCAAGCCCTGGAGGATCTTGGCACGTCCCCGACGGTTTGCACCCCCGGACTCCCGCGATCATGAGAGCCTTTTGTGGCGAGGGAGGAGCGGTGCGACTACCACGTCACAGTATATATGTATATAATTTATTTATTTTATATTTTTCTGAGTTTTTATGTTCTTATTGCTTTTTTCTTATGTTTATGTTTTTGTGTTCTTATTGTTTTTTTCACATTTTGCACACATAAATTTATATTTCAATTTATTTAATTCTATTTCTCTCATTTGCCAATAAAGTGGTTTGGTTTGGTGCGCTTATGGCTCGTAGACCTATAAGAAGGTTAGTCTGTACGCAATTCTATAGTCATTTTTATTTTTTATCCTCAAAACGTAAGGGGGGATTATTGTGCAGTACTATTACCACGCGGTACACGGCCGTTTTTCACAGTGAGCGTGCCCATCTGTGTCAAGCTCGTGCTCAGGGTAATGTGACTGTGACCGCCTTGTGGGAGTGGGATTAATTCGAGGAGAGATTATACTCGAATTAATTATTGGAGGTCCGATTTAGTTCGCCGATCAACCAATAAACTCGGTTGATGGGGACCGGCCTGGAACAAAATCTTTAGGTGATAAGCGGATTCGAACTCGAGACCTCCGAGACGCTCCTGCACTCAGGGCGCGAGACCACTGGGCCGGTCACCAATAAAGTAAAAAGAGAAACAAAGACAAGATGAAAAATAAAATAAGGGAAAAGTTCAGATAGCTTTATTGTACAAAGGTTTATCTACATAAAACGAAGACGCGAGTCACAAATCTCATGAAATTGACCAATCACGGTGGTCAAATAAGCCAATTCCGTGAGACTTTCAACTTGCGATCTGAATCTGCATCTAAATGTAAATCGACCTTAAACCAGCCAAATTCGCGCATGCGCGTTATTGCTGGCTTTGTGACCGGATGTTACTAAATCCGCGTCCCTAGCCCGGAAATTTCTTTTGGGTTTGTTCTACGGCCGCCAGTCGGTTTTGTCCATACAACCGACAAGATATTTTAAATATTTTCCGCACTATATATCGTTATGAATTTGTACTCACGGTGGATTCGATTTCTCGATACTCCTAATATTCAGCTCGCTCGTTTCTCACACTCCCTTACTGCTGGGCTGTCTTTAGACTATAGAGCAGTCTCGATCTCTTGAGCCCTTAGCTTTCGCCCTTCTAACTCGGTTTTGAATCTTGGTTTCCCGAGACTTACCTTTGTCCTATTGACTTTTACCGTCCACCTTTCCTCGGTAGCCAATCGCCGATGAGCCTTGAGTTGCTTTGCTTGCGGATGGTTCTCTATTGGTGGGCTGGTACCGACAATCCGCTGCCGAAATTGACGCTCCGCCAAACACTTTTGCTTCCACAGGGTCTTTCACCAATTAGCGTCAGGCGTGAGGTTTCAATCCGTTTTCAACGCAGGATTTTCTCTTATTTATTTTAAAATAAATCAATCCTTGATTTATATTAAAAAAAAAAACAATTGAATTCACTACCACTTTGCGATGATTACAAATTGTTCACAATGCTCATTACTGTATGACTTTCACAAAATATTACTTATTCTAAAACACGTTACGCTTATTTAATTATAATTGATCGCCGCAGCTGATTTTTATTACGATCTTGCGAATTTTTCCCGATCTGAATGCTTAACCGATCTTTTCTAGACGACCTTATCTCTTTTGTTACGCTCCTTTATATTTCTCTTCCCCTTCCTACCCTCGGTAGGCTTTACCACTTCACGAACCTTCGGAAAATAAATTGTTTAATTTAATTATATATATATATATGTATTAAAAAAAGTTGTTTTTCATTTTTCCTTAACTATTTTCTTTTCTCTTTCATTCTGTCTTCTTTTTTATTGTTAATTTTCTTTTTTTCTTTTCCCGAACCTTCGAGAAGCTTCTTTTCGGCATCTTCCGTTTTAAGTGTTATTTATACCACTCCTTTTTTCTTTTTCTTTTCTCTTCTTGTCCGCATGATGCTCTCCGAATTCTTACATGTATAACGCTTTATTTTTAACTAATTTATTTATTAATCATATTCTTACGCGGTGGTCACCGCGTATGTGTCGCGGGAGCCGCGTGAACGACGCGCGCTCGGCGCAATTGTTCGTCGTCGGGCGACGGAGTTGTTATGAGAAGTATCGGAGACGCGAAGGTGTCACGACGCGTTACGGACGATCCTGTAATTCCTGTAGTAATTCGTATTAAAATAAAGTGTTGTAAAAAGAAGTTTCGTCCTCTCATTCCCGCGGTCGTGTGCGCAAATCGCGGAGACCGACGACGGGGCAGTACCGCCACCGCGAGTGTAACATTTTGGGGGTTCGTCCGGGATTGAGCTTGAGAGAACGGCGACATAATTTTAGTGCATTCGCCGCGGAGAACGCGCAATCAGGCTGCGGCGGGAGTGGCGGAGACGTCGGCGGTGGCGACGGCAACGTCCGAGAGCGAAACGTTGCGTGCGGTTCTGCAGGAGCTGGAGCAGCTGCGGGAGGAGCGTCGACTGGAAAAGGAATCGTTCCGCCGGAGAGAAGATGAATTCGAGAACTTTTTGCGTCAGAAAGAAGAGGAGATGCGTCATATGGAGGCGCAGTACCGGCGAAATACGTCAGGCGAATCGTCTTCCAATTTATTTTCCGGTCGGGAAGGAGAGTTATCGAGAATTAAAATTAAGTCCGACATGTTCGATGGGAGCGTTCCGTGGCGCGAATTCCTCGTCCAGTTTGAGTTAGTTGCTCGCGCGAACGGGTGGGATGACGCGGCAAAAGCCACGGTTCTCGCCACTAGTTTGAGAGAGGCGCGTTCGCTCCTGGAAGGGTTGGAGGAAAGCTTTAGTTTTCGAGAAATCTGTTCGAAATTGGAGTTGCGTTACGGCGAGCGGGGAATGTTTCAAAATTAGTATACGCAATTCACAAACCGGAAGCAGAAAGAGGGGGAAGATTTTGCTGCACTTGGGGCAGATTTAGAGCGACTGGCCCGTTTGGCCTATCCGGAGTGTACGTACGAGGTCCGAGAAAAGATTGCGTGTGCGCAGTTCGTTGGTGCGCTTTCCGATAAGTTCGTAAAGCGGACCCTTCAGTTAAAAAACGTGTCTTCGCTGAGGGTCGCGGTTGAACGGGCAAGGGCGGTAAAAATTATTCAGGAAGGTAGCTTCGGAGTGAGCGGTGATAAGAGGCGCGACGAGAGGGATTTTAAGCGTTCTTCCTCTTATAATTTGAAAAAGGGGGAAGCGGAAGTTAAGCGTAAAGGGTGCGGAAAGATTGTTACCAAAAGGAGCAGCGGAGAAAAGGAATACTGGAAATGCGGGAAAAAGGGGCACTTCCGGTATGAATGTCCGGCAAATTCTTCCCGGGAAACAGGGATTAGTTGACCTCGCCGGAGTGAGCTCGGCTAGGAAGAGAAGTGCCCCGGAAATGAAGCGTTTTGTTCAAGAGATCGAAGAGAGGAAAGATTTGTTTGTTTTGAGTGGGAGATTAAATGGCAGAATTTGCTGGTTTAAGCTTGATACGGGCTCCGACGTGTCTATTGTAAATACGAAGTTAATTGAGGGGTTTCGGTGTCAAAGATTGTCGAGAAGACAAAAGTTAAGGTATCCGACGGGAGATGTTCTGATTAATTCCAAGTGTGAGGCTTGTATAGCGTTAGAAGGAATTTCTCTTAGCATGCCTTTTTATGCAGCGGTTATGTCTGAGGATTGTATTTTAGGGGTAGATTTTTTCAGTAGAGTGAGAATGGATAAGACTCGAGAGATGTTGCTCAGTTTTCGTTTTTCTTCACGTGGGTCAAAGAAGGTTTATTGTCGAGTGACCGAGGAGGTCGAAGTTGTTCCGTCGAGCTTGAAGGAGCTCTTTGAGCGGGACTCCGTCGGCCTTGATGAGGCGCAAAAGGGTGTTTTCGCTGATTTCCTAAACAAATTTCAGGACATTTTCACCGAGCAAATTGTGGCGGATAATTGTGAGGTTTTGCAACATGAGATCAGTCTACAGGATCTTTGTCCAATTAAACAGGGCCCGAGGAGGGTGCCGTTGGGCATGCGGTCGGAGATGGAACAGATTCTTCGTGAACTGAGGGAGCAGGGAGTCATTGAGGAATCTTCCGGCCCGTGGGTTTCTCCAGCAGTTATGGTAAAGAAGAAAGATGGGTCCTTGAGATTCTGCGTAGACTACCGTAAATTAAACGAGATCACGGTAAAAGATTCTTATCCTCTACCCAGAATTGATGATCTCTTGGACCAGCTGTCAAGCAATACCTGGTTTTCCACGCTAGACATGAAGAGTGGTTATTGGCAGGTAAAGATTCGCAAAGAGGATAAGAGAAAAACTGTTTTCTCGGTAGGAAACGGGTTGTGGCAAGTCACAATGATGCCTTTTGGATTGTGCAATGCTCCAGCCACCTTTGAGCGGTTGATGGAGAGGGTCTTACGGCAATTGCTATCCAAGATTTGTTTAGTTTATTTAGATGACATTATCATTTTCGGAAAATCTTTTGAAGAGATGGTAGCCAATCTTAGGAAGGTGTTTCAGAAATTCAGAGAGGAAAATTTGAAGTTGCATTCAAAGAAGTGTACTCTTCTTGGGAAGCAAGTTAAGTATTTAGGACATGTGATTTCGGCCGAAGGGATTTCTACGGATCCGGAAAAGATTAAAGCGGTTTCAGAGTGGCCAGTTCCACGGAATAGAAAGCAGGTTCGCAGCTTTTTGGGGTTCTGCTCGTATTACCGGAAATTTGTGAGAGGGTTTTCTTTGATAGCAAAGTCGTTGTACATTTTAACGGAAGATAATACAAAATTTGTTTGGTCTGACCGATGTCAGAAAGCATTCTCGGGTCTGAAGCAAATGTTAACTTCTCCTCCGGTGCTTTCGTTTCCGTCGGAGAGGGGACAGTTAATTTTGGACACTGACGCATCTGGACATGGGATTGGTGCGGTCCTTTAACAAGTACAACTGGGAATCGAGAAGGTCTTGGCGTATTATAGCCGAGTTCTTAGTAAGACTGAGAGGAATTATTGTGTAACTAGGAAGGAACTCTTAGCAGTTGTTGACTCGGTGAAGTCTTTCCACCACTATCTCTACCTGCGAAAGTTTTTGGTTCGAACCGATCACGCTTCGTTGAGGTGGTTGATGTCTTTTAGGGATTTGGAAGGGCAGTTGGCTCGATAGGCGAAGAGGCTTCAACAATATAATTTGGACATACAGCATCGTAGTGAGAAGTTGCACAAAAATGCGGACGGTTTGTCCAGACGGCCTTGTGTGGAGTTTGGGTGCAAGTACTGCTTAAGGGTGGAAGAAAGAGAGGCAGTGGAAAGAGAAAAGTGTATAGCGCGGATAGTTCTTGCAGAAGATGGAATGGTCGAGTGGCGTAGGGATCAGCTAGGAGATCCAAAAATTTTTTTAGTTTGCGGGGGAAAGAAGCAGGTAATTGTCTTTTGTGGAAGAAAGTCTCGGCAAAAGGTCCTTCTTCAAGAGTTGATTTGTCTTATTGGGATGCCTTAGTTGTACAGGATGGTATTATTCATAAAAGGTCGGAAGCGCCAAACTTAAAAACTAGTTTTCTTCAGGTTATCGTTCTTTGGAAACTATGCAAACGAATTTTGGAGGAGGCGCATGACGCTCCTACAGGGGGTCATTTCGGTGTCAACAAGACGTAGGGAAAGATACGGAAGCGATTTTATTGGGCGACCTGCAAGAAAGATTTAGAAAACTGGTGCAAATCTTGTAAGGTGTGTGTGGCCAAAAAGGGGCCTTTGGATAAGGGAAAGTCGCCGTTGCAGGTTTATAACTCTGGGGCTCCCTTTGAGAGGTTGCAAATGGATATTCTTGGGCCTTTTCCGACATTGTCTGCAGGAAACAAGTATCTTTTAGTGATAGTGTTACTAAGATTGTTACTAATGATTGTTTTACTAAGTGGGTGGAAACATTTCCGTTGAAAAACTTCCGAGCCACAACCGTGGCGGAGGTGTTTGTCAATCAAGTGATTTCGAGATATGGGGTTCCATTAGAATTGCATACGGATCAGGGAAAAACTTTTGAATCTCGTCTCTTTTTAGAGTTGGCATGGATTTTGAGGATTAAGAAAACGAGGACAACTGCTCTTTATCCGCAATCTGATGGACAAGTGGAGAAGTAGCATCAGACAATTGCTCAGTATTTATCTAAATTTGTGGAGCAAAGTCAGAGGGATTGGGATCGTTGGATTCCCATGTTCCTATTGACTTGTAGGTCTTCCAGACATGAAGAGACAGGAATGAGAACCTCCTGCGGAGGTATGTTTCGGGCGGGAGCTCCGTCTTCCTCTGGATTTGCTTCGAGGAACGCTCCCAAATTATTATTCGGAAACATCGGAAAGTTATGCCCGGGAACTGCGTGAAAAACTTGATGAGGTTCATCAAGATGTTAGAAAACGTTTGGAGTTAAGGTCTGATAGAGCAAAAATGCAGTATGATCGAAAGGCTAGGCATATTTTTTACGAGGTGGGTCAGAAAGTGTAGTTTTTCAATCCACGTCGAAGTAAGGGGAAGGCTCCGAAAATGCAAAAGAGTTGGGAAGGTCCTTTTGAAGTCGTGAGGAAACTGAGTGACGTTGTATACTGTATCCGTCGCTCGCCGAAACACAAAAACAAGATAGTGCACGCGGACAGGGTAGCTTTTTTTGTGAGAGGTTAGAGTACACGTCGGATCCAAAAAATTAAGAAGAAAGAAAATCGTTGAATTAGAATAAGGAATATTTTGTATTAATGTAAAAGAAAATGTTTTGTTTTTTGTATAGATATTCGTTGTTTTGTTTGTATTTCTTTTCAGAATCTATTCCTTCCTTTTTCTGCTTTATAGAAAACGTCAAAAGGTGACGACGTCGTGTCACTTCGTGCCGTTTCATCACGTTTAGCTTTATTATATTAGGGAAGACTGCCTCGCTTACGGTTGTTTGACCGCGGTTTTCCCGTGGGTTTTAAGGCAAATGCCGAGGCGGGGACTTGGGGAGTCCTTAGAGACGTTGGGTCCACAGGAAATGTGGAATATAACTTAAGCTATAACTTAAGTGTATGTGGAACATAACTTTTCTCTCCTTGTCTGAAGTCCGAGGGATTTCAAGAAATTGTCGGAGCCACGAAGAAAGAAATTTTCTCAAGAAGAGAATTTCTCAAGAGGAATTTTTTCGACCGGTCAACTTGAGATCCTGTGGCAGCAGTCCAGGAGTGAGCGGGAAGACCGGATCTCTTTTAATCGTCGGGACGACAATTTGGGAGAGGAGAGGGACAATGTTACGCGGCGGTCACCGCGTATGTGTCGCGGAAGCCGCGTAAACGGCGCGCGCTCGGCGCGATTGTTCGTCGCCGGGTGACGGAGTTGTTGTGACAAGTATCGGGGACGCGAAGCTGTCACGACGCGTTACAGACGATCCTGTAATTGCTGTAGTAATTTGTATTAAAATAAAGTGTTGTAAAGAGAAGTCTTGTCCTCTTATTCCCGGTCGTGTGCGCGAATTGCGGAGACCGACGACGGGGCAGTACCGCCACCGCGAGTGTAACAATATATAACATATAATACATAAATTCTTCAATTAAAATGAAAGGCCGATACGAGCAATAATTACAAGATGGACGTGTATAATCAATGGATTTATTAAAATGTCACAAACGTTTCGGTCCCAAGGTTTGGACCTTCTTCAGTGTGAATGATACAAAGAGATCTAGTAAAATAGAATTAATTAGCGCACACAATAATAAAAATAAAAGTAACAATTCACTCACTTAAAATTAGAATACACGCAGTTCGCACAGCATCTTTAAACATAAAAGAGATGTTGTAAACTCAATAATCAGAAACTGTGTACTGGCATGTAATCTTTACAAACAAATATATATATGTATATCCCCTCTATAAATACACTATTATTTGCAAAGACCTTCAAAAAACAAACATGTTGATCATAATAGGCAAGCCAACGCGATTATAACTTTGTTTTGAACATTTCTAAGAAAGAAAAGTATGGTTTAAGCTTGTCTGTATCTGACATAACATTAATCGAATTTTCTTGCAACTGAATATGTAGCATTTCAGAAATCAATCTTTTATGAAAGAATTTTTCATTATCTAATATTTTAACATCTTTCCACAAAAAATCATGATTAGTTTCCAATCGATGTTCCGTAACCAC
>NW_018021357.1:0-16550 GCF_002006095.1 Pseudomyrmex gracilis | reverse complement strand
CACAGTTTCTGATTATTGAGTTTACAACATCTCTTTTATGTTTAAAGATGCTGTGCGAACTGCGTGTATTCTAATTTTAAGTGAGTGAATTGTTAATTTTATTTTTATTATTGTGTGCGCTAATTAATTCTATTTTACTAAATCTCTTTGTATCATTCACACTGAAGAAGGTCCAAACCTTGGGACCGAAACGTTTGTGACATTTTAATAAATCCATTGATTATACACGTCCATCTTGTAATTATTGCTCGTATCGGCCTTTCATTTTAATTGACAATTTCACGAGCAAACTACTGATTAAACATAAATTCTTATTCTTAATTTCTCTTATTTTCATTTTTACGCAGTCCTTTATATATTAACCTACATTCTAACCCATCACCGGACAACGACAATATATTTATTTACTAAAGCTATTATTTTTCTCTCTTCTTTTATTGTTTTTCATTTTATCCTATTTTTTGTTATTGTTAAATTTCGCGGCTTTCCTAAAACAGGTTGTCCGCGTCGATCGTGCTGCCCTCAGATTCTTCGTCTTCGCGCTGCATGTTCTTTTGCGCCATCTCCAACAATCTCTCCAATTGCGCCTGCGCCTCGACTGTTTTATAATTCATCGTCGGCGCGTTCTCCATTGCGTCGAGCTCTCTCTCGCGCTGAGCTCCAACCAATCGGATTTGTTCTCGCGCCTGCAGTTTTGCCGTTGGTTGCAGCTTTACATACATCAAAGGTGCCGACATGGAGTTGCGCTACTGTATATACTGTGGTATAGCTGTTATGTCTCTTCCAACAGTTCTAGGATGAACCTTGACCGGTTTCTAGACTCGCTGGGGTCTAGCGGTACACGGGTTGGGGGAGCTTCCGTGCTGGTACTTGGCGATTTTAACGTCAAGTCAATGGCATGGGGCTCTCTCCGTACTGATTGGCGCGGGCGCGTGCTAGAGAGGTGGGCGGCGAATCTGGACCTTCAAGTCCTGAACGAGGGCGCAACGCCGACGTGTGTTCGCCTTCAGGGATCTTTCGTCGTGGACCTCACGTTGGGGTCTGCGCCGGTGGTTCCGCTGTTGCGAGGGTGGTCGGTGCTGCGGCAGCAAGAGTCGCTCTTCGACCACCTTTACATCTCCTTCGAGATGTCGGAGCGCGCTAGATGTGCTCCAGGAACGCGTCGGTCTCCATTCTCAAAGTGGAAAATTCGGAAGTGGGACCTGGATCGTTTTGACGCAGCGCTGCTGGGCGCGACGTGGGGGATCCCTTCCGGAAGGGATGTTTCCGCGGAGGAAGAGGCCGCGTGGTTCCCAGGCGTTGTACAGACGCCTGTGATGCTTCTATGCCAAGAGCCCGAAGATCCGTGGCACAGAAGTCCACCTACTGGTAGACGGAGAAGATAGCGATCCTTCGCCGGTTTTGCGTCATAGCCCGGCGAAGATATACGCGGGCCCGTCGCCAAAGGAGTCACCTTCCGGAAGTAGTAGAAGTACTGCGCCGCGCCTTTCGGAATGCGCAACGCGAGTTCCGCCGGGCCATTGCGGTAGCAAACAAGAGAGCGTGGGAGGAGCTGGTCGCAAGCTTGGACGGAGACCCTTGGGGTACCCCGTACCGACTGGTTCTGTCCAAGTTGTGTGCGGCGGGTCCGGCCGTCACCGAGACCATTGAGGTGGAGGAAGTATATAGGGTGGTGGACACCTTGTTTTCTTCCAGGATTGAGGCCCTCCCGGCGCCTCGGGAAGTGTTCCTGTGACATCGGGAGTTTGCGGTGACGGCGGAAGAGCTCCGCTCTCTCGCGCGGAAAATTGTCGGTCGCCGCACTGCCCCTGGCCCGGGTGGTTTGCCGTGCGCAGTGTGGGCACGGGTGGCTGTCTAGGCACCGGAGCACGTTCTCCGGTGTTTCAACCGGTGCCTCAAGAAGGGGGTCTTCCCCCAGGCGTGGAGGCGGGCCAGGCTCGTTCTCATTCCCAAGTCGGTTGCTTCCAGGAGCCCGCCGTCCTTCAGGCCTAAATACCTGTTGGACGAGCTTGGGAAACTTTTTGAACGAGTGCTGACGCATCGAGAATGCGTTAGCAAGGCGAGGGGGATTGAACGCGGGCCAGTTCGGATTCCGCCCGCGTCTGTCCACGCGGTTCTCCGCTTCCATTCCGTGGCGGAAAGGTTTACCCGGGAGAGCGGTGTTTGCGTTGCCGTTAGTCTTGACGTGCGCAACACGTTTAACACTTTCTTCTGGAATGGCATACGCGGAAAATTTTTGGGGATTCTCACCATGCCTCCAAGCTGTGTTGGACAGTTATTTGTCCAATCAGTATGTGGTCTTTTCGTGTGCGGACGGACGGATCTGTTTTCACCGCGTCACGTGCGGTGTCTCACAGGGGTACGTGCTCGGACCACTCCTGTGGAACGTAAGATTTGACGTCGTTTTTTGGGTTCCGCTCCCGCCGAAGTGCTCGCTCGTTTGTTATGCAAACGACACCCTCGTCCTGTCGGGTGGACAAGATGAGCGGGTGGCGGTGGAGCGAGCTTCTTTGGCGGTAGCGGCGGTGTCCTACCGCATGGGGCCGTTAAGGCTGGCCCTCGCCCCAGCTAAAACTGAAGCGGTAGTCTCCCCCTCGTCGTCGCAGATGTGGTCCTGTGACCACCTTTGCGACGACGTATGGGTTAAGCCAACTCGTGTCATGATCCAGCCTCACATGAAATACTTAGGGCTACAGATAGATAAGAGGTGAAACTTCAAGGCCCACTTTGACTACGCGGCATGCAAAGGCCCGCAAGGTAACCTGGATGTTAAGCCGACTCCTCCCGAATCTCGGGAGGCCATGGCAGAGTGTGCGAAAGTTGTACTCCAACGTCGTGCACTTTGTCGCGATGTATGGTGCCCCGGTGTGGCACCGGGAAATCGGCGTGAGCCATGCGGCCGTTCCGCTAGCGGCGGTTCAACGCCTTGTAGGAAGCTAGGTGATGCGGGCGTACCGCACTGCGGCCTTGGAGTCCGTCCGCGTCCTAGCACGATTTCACCTGTTGACCTGCTGGCGGACGAGTACGCGGAAGTGTACGCTGCCAAACAGGCAGCCCTAAGTCGTGCGCGCGACACCGGCCGCGTCCTAGATCCGGAGGAAATCCGGCAAGCGCGGTTAAGAGCGCGCGAGAAAACGATGCTGCGGTGGCAGCGACGTTTGGAAGATCCGCTCCTCCCAGGACAGAGAGTCCGGGAAGCGGTGGACCCCCAGATTAGAGTTTTCCAAGACTAGGTGGAGAGCCCGCATTTGTGGATGACCTTCAGGTCTACACAAGTGGTAACTAGGCACAGCGTGTTTGGCGTTTTCTTGCACCAAATTGGTAAGGTGCACACTCCAGAGTGTGGGCACTGCAAAGTCGCGGTCGACACTGCGGCTCACACTTTGGAAGAGTGCCCTAAATGGGAAGAAGAGAGAGAGAGGCCCTGCGTGATGCGCTCGGCCCTGATGTATCTTTGCCATCTGTCTTTCGGCAGGCGATAGGGAACCTCGAGAAGTGGCGAGTTTTTCTCGCGTTTTGTGAGAAGGTGATCGCAGTTAAACAGGACACGGAGCGTTTTTGCCAGGGCCAGTTTATGGCACTGAGACGGATCAGATAGTAAGTTCCTTGATTTGCGCGAAGGTGGAAGAAATTTCTCTTTTCCCTCGTCTCGTTGGGATGTCTCTAAGACTACCCCACAGCAGGCGGGGGAGAGAAAAGCCGAGGTTCGCAATCTGAGTAAGTGAAGGCTTTCTTGGACATTGCACGCGAACGTAGGAGTCGGCAAGAAAGGATAGACTCCTTCCTGTCGTCACGGGGATGCGGTGCCATGTAACTGGCACCCAGGCGCGGGAGGGAAACCGGGACGTTATAGCCTTCCGGTTTTCCAGGTTCCCTCTCAGAGCGCACGAAGAGCTTCAAAGGGTTTTATAATAGATAATACTCTTTAGTAAGTCCCACATAACCCTGGCCTGCCCTTACAGGCCAGGGTATCCATAAAAAATTTTCTCTTGTAAAAAAAAAGGTTCTCTTCCTCGAGGACCTTTTAAAGGCGCTTGCCTCCGGGGAGAAGAACAAGTGGGGAGCGATGGTCTCGTTCTGCTTCTCGGTGATAGAGCAGAAGGAGGCCTCCGAGAGGGAGAGAGAACGAGCGCCCATCCCTCGTCTGGGGCCTCGGGGACGGGTGCGAGCGGGTCGTCAGGCGACGTTCGCTTCCCGCGCTCGTCTCCGGGGCCTTGGTTCCCCGCAACTGCAACAATAACTTTATTCCCACCTTCTCATCTCTTTACGAGTATCTCGTGAGGAGTACGAGGAGGAGGGGAAAACTGGAGCGGTGGGTGTTGGTGAGAACCGGCTTTCACCGTTAGCCCATCGTCCCAACGGGACAACATCGGAACCGAGAGGGCACAGCGGCGTGACTATTAGTCTCGAAGTGGTACCTTCCACTCCGGGGGGTGGTTTCGTCACCGCGGAGACCGTGACAGGTCAGGATGGGGGTCCTGGCCTGTCCTGCACGCGGTCCTGAAAAGGGGTGATACTAAGGCGTGTGTCGCGCGGTGTCGTCGAGAGTACGAGCTTTCAATTGGGGAAAGGAGCAATAGCTCCTTTCCTTCGAGAAGTCTAAGCTCGAGGGAGGGACCTGTGCGCATCCTCAAACAGGAATTATCGGGTCCCTCCCTACTAAGAACCGAGTGGCGACACACCTTGGAGGTTTTAGTGGGTAAATCTCTCTCACCTCGCGGGATGGGAGAGGGAATCTTACATAACTCCGGCCATCTCCCCCGTCTGGCCGGGATATCAATAAAGGATTTCCTTCAAGTAAAAAAAAAGTTACATTCAGTTAGATTGTCCTCCCTCCGGAGGTGTGCCACCTTGTCGTGGTGGAGAGGCGTGAGTGCCGTGTTGATCCGTAGAGCTATACCGGCGGGAACTTCGATTCCTTGCAGGGTCACCCTTGCCGGACAGGTCCACGGAGAGCGGCCAGACCAAAAACACACCCGAGCAAACCGGGCTCGTCAGCCCTGTGTGGGCAGCCGGCCTAGGACAGGTCCAAGTCCGATATAAAGCTACATCTTTTCATAATAATAATGGAAGAAAAGATGAGAACAAACTTACCGGCCCAGGGCGATCGGACACCCAGAGCCCGGTGAGAGGAGAGTATGGTCCCTGCCCCTCTCCTGTCATCATCACGCGCAGGGCTACACGGGTGCACCACAGGACCATCGAACAAACATGGGCCTGCGAAGACCAGCACTGCCGTGCTGGTTGGTGGTGAGGATGCTAGGGAGCTGTCATCGGCGTCAAATGGAGTCTCTCCTCGGCACCCCTTTCCCTGGGAGTGATGAGGAAAAGGAGAAAGGGAGTTTCCGATCCGCCTCCCAGAAGGAGTTTGAGATACGTTCCCGCGGCCGCCCTATTGTCCACGGCAAGTACGTTGGACTGGGCCAGCTGCGGGAAAAGTTGCGGACTGCTGCTCGTCATGAGCAGCGCAAAGAGACGGGGTGGCCTCCCTCCGAAATAACGGACTCCAGCTCGGAGTCAGGTCGTCCGTCGGACACCGACTCCATTCGGCAACTGCGCTTGCACCATCTGCTCACCACCCTATTAGAGCTCGAGGACGAGCTTGCGGCGTTGTCCGTAAGAGACATTGCCGCAAGAATATATAAGGAGGTAGACGGTGGACAAAATAGCCACCATCTCCAAACATCTTAAGAGAACCTCTATCTGTTCCTTTCGGGAAGCGACCCGAAATACTCGGACCATCTTGGAGACATTGGATGCTCGGATCCGGGGAGACCCGGAGCTTACCACCGCCCCGACTCCGTCGAAAATTGCTCTCGAGAATGTGGAGCTCCGGGCGGAAGTACAAAGGCTGCGGAGAGAGGTAGAGGGACTGCAAACGCGCGTGCGCATGCCGCCTCCTTCTTCTCCACGTCCACCTGACGAGCTCTATCCTTCGCAAGATGGAGGCTCTCATTGACAAAAAGTTGGAGGCCTTTCAGCCGCTGCTGAAGGCTGCTGTAGGTCAGGATGTGGGGAGAAAAAGGAAGGCAGCTGTGGCTGCTTTTCTCGGAAGGAAGAAACGTAGCGGTGCGTCCGCCAAGGCCGCTCGACTCCCGTGGCGACACCCAAAAAGGCGCCCGGTTTGTCGTCGAGTAACGACAACGGAACTTGAGCAAAGGTTTTGGGAAGGAAGGAAAAACGGGCAGGCAAAGTTGCGGAGGTAAAGTCCGCAACGCGACCGCTTTTCTCTCGGACTCTCCCTGAGAAAAACAAAGGAGAGAAGAAGAAGGGGAGGAGGCGTTGTGAGACCCCAGGGTCGGGCCCTTTCAAAAAGGGGAAGAGGTGGATTCGCCTCTCGACGACGTCAGCGATAACGCTGACGCCGATCGAGGGGGACAACACCCCTCTTCCAGAGATGATGACGGAGTGCTGAGCCAAACTCTCACTGGAGAATTTTGGCATATTCTCTCTAGGTTTCCGGCGCTCCGTCACCGGGGATCTCCTGTTGGAGGTCTCCGGACCAGGGCACGAGGCCTGGTGGCACAAGGCTGACGCCCTGGCCTCGTGCCCCGGGTATGCGCCCCCTAGCAGAGAACCGGAGGGTCCGTATTGGTCGGTCCGCTAGGTGCGATGAAGTACGCATCCGCGAGTTCGACAATACTGTGGCTACGAACGAGGTGGCCTCGGCAGTCGTGTCAGCCGGGGGATGTCGAGAGGTTGACTTGAAGATCGGCCCGATCCGGTCGATGCTCTCCGGGGCGTGTTTGATGTGGATGCAGTGCACTCGCCGCGGCGAAGCGGCTGGGCACTGCCAAGAAGGTCAAAGTCGGATGGGCGTTGGCCACGATCGACGTCCTACCCGTCCGCCCCCTGCGCTGCCACAAGTAGGCCTACAGCTGGGCCACGTCCAGCGACTGTGCAGCGTGGAGGTTGACCGCAGTGATAAGTGCTACCGCTGCGGTCGGGCTGGCCACGTGGCCAGCAAGTGTGAAGGCCTTTGCACGTGAAAAAGTTTTAGTCGTAACCGTAAGACTGTAGCAGTAAGATTTATTGTCCATTCTTAATGCCTTGACTTGCACATGCGCACTTCCATTTTTTAAACAAAAGTTAGAATACACGCATATACGATACTATAAATCTTTGAGCCACAAAAAAGTCAAGTTAAATCATGTGGTACTGTTTATAACTTTGACTAAAACATTTTTACGTGCACAAAGATCTTAACTTTGATGAAAAAAATCTTTCATTTGCTAATCCGATCAGGCGAGAGGACTAATCACCGACAATCATTCTTTCTGACTCATTCAACATTTGTTTAAACTTTATTATCTGCACGTGCAATTTCCTGTTTATTTTCGGTGCCATAACATTCCTTGCTAGAGATTAACGGACCGCCTAAATTATCTAAGTTTATATTCGCGAATTATTCGCGGACCAAACATCCGGGCTACTTGTTGACTAATTGGCCGGTATCCCTTTAAAAGTCGGTACGAGTGATTAGATGAAAAAAATTGCGATACAGATCTGTTTATCTTAGTTCAATAGGTTTTTGTTCTCTGCTCAAGGATTGGTATTTAAAAATTAATTCTTAGACGCAAATCTTAAAGCTAGTTTATGTCTGGTTCCAAACAGAAGGAGACCGTAGAGTCCAGGACGTAACATATGTATATATATTTTCTGAACTTTTGCAGATCATGGATAAAGAAAAACTTTTTGTAACTTGTACATATTTACAATTAAGTTATCTGTACACAATTATGAAAAAGAGAAAAAAATATTGTTACGTCCTGAGCCTATGGTTACGGTCGGGCATTAGTGGTAGTACGCAACAAACGCACTGACACATTCAAGCGAACGTGAACGTCTATCCCGGCACACTGACACAGATAAGGAAGTCAGCAAGGACAAAACCACGCGAATTAACAAAAAATGAACGGGTTGTTTAATGAGTGTGATTTACTAGTAGATTGTTAGTTAAACGAGGTCCATATAAGAGTTAAATTAATTAAAGCCGGATTTTGTTATAAAAATATTAGCATAATTATTTATTCAAATAGAATTGCGGATATTATAATAAACATCGACGAAAAGACATGAGTACGCTTCGTATAAACTTGCGTTAAATTGACACGTACAGATGGTTCGAGTTCGATAATGTATCTTATCGATAGCATTTCTTTATAATCGTTACAATCGGCGGAATGTTTAACTGGAGTGAAATCAAGATTATTGAGCTGGATTAATAGAGAAGTCCGGAGCGTGTTTACAAGAAATCATTTCTTGTTAAAATACACTGATACTAGTTAGTTACGGGTCGTCAGTCGGATCCGTCTCCGCAAGAGATCGTAAAATGAGAGGGTCTATTGTTCGGAAGATTCTACTGTAACATAGGCGCTGTTCATTTGACTATGAGTAGCAAATCGAGATAATCAACTAAGAGTAGATAACTATTATTGAATAATTGATCGGATAAATGTTTACAATCGTTATTGCAGTACACGGAATTGTAACGTTACGTTGTGTATCGAGAATTAGAATTGGTTGTAAGAATTGATGATCCTGACTGCTGCTCATGACGAAATGCAAAATATGTATGTGTCTGTATTAGTGAGACTTACAATGTACTCGGTGATATATTTGCGTGATAGCGGTGCTGGTAATTAACAACGTCGCTCGGTGTGTAGTCGTAGCTGTTTTGCTTGGATTCTTTTCGCGCTACTCGCAGATGATCGGAAGTGGAATCGGCGGCGCCCTCAGGAGGTTTGACGACTGAGAAGGTGCGAAATTTCCTCGATTTAACGGAGTGATCGATTGATTGTTAGTCACTGACTCTACCGCGCAAAGTTGTTCTCTGACGAATCTCAACGATATTGAAGATCGAACTGTGGTGAAAACTGCGTAGCGATTAACGAGCGTGGATCGTGGATCTACGCTTTTATAGATGCTGGTTGATTTCCCCTTCTCCATCGTTCTTTCTCGAAATTTCGATCTCTCGTTCGTTGACCTCCGGGGCGAAGACCTTTCCTCTTTTGTTCGATTCTCCAGATCGATAGGATTATCATTTGTTTAGATCTCGCTTATCGGTACGTGCCCTATCTTGTTTATGTCTGCGAGTCGCAGCTCTAGTCTCTCGATTTGCGATTATTCCCTTCTAGAGAGCTGTGGCGGTTTGTCGGGAATCGCAAGTGTCCACGCTTATACAAAGGGCTATTGTCCGCTAAAAATTTCCTCTCAAGAGTCGATAAGATTTGTTTATTAATCCAGGTGCTCTAGACTTGATTGTTTATAGTGCGTTGTCCGGCGCGAGTCTGTCTGTCTTATCTCGGCTGGCTCTCGTTTCTCTTTCCAGGAATTCGTTACAAAAATTATTTCTTAGAATTACCGTTAGACTTAATAATTATATTCCGTTGCAAAATGAAAGGGCCCGTGGAGTCCATGACGTAACAATATAAACGCTGGAGAAATAGAAAGTGGCTTGTGAGATCTATCAATACATGTCGAATACAACAAGGAGAATTTCACCATCTTTTTCAAGAAATGAAAGAAGATCCAGACTTATTTTTCCGATATACAAGAATGAATGTGAACACATCTTCCATTTTACTAACAATGCTTTTTCCATATCTATCTTAAAAAAGTGAGAAAGCTTTGCCACCTGAGCAACATTCTTGTAATTACACTCAGGTAATGCAATTTTTCTTTGAAGACATGTTGCTTATAGTTTAGTCTTTTTTGCTGAACTGGTCACACTAGTTCAAAATTTATCTTTTTCTTTTTCATTTAGAGTGAAAAAAATGAAATTTAAACTGGTGCAGCCAATTCAGTGAAAAAGAACAAAGCATTAGAATAAATAAAATAGACACAATAAAGTTTTTTAAAGTTTTTTACAAAATGTTTAAAACTTATTTAATGTGTTTTGAGTTGTTTTTATTAATTTATATTTAATAATTGCAGACATTTTGACTTATACATAATTTTAACGTTTCTAAATATTATTTATATTTTTATTATAATGATAAGTTAAAATATAAAATTTATATTATAAATTTATATATATATATATAATTTATATTAATATACAAATATTACAGGTATCTTGCTACAGGTAATCAGATGTTGTCAATAGCATTAGCTTATCGTGTAGGAATCAACAGCTGTTGTAAAAGAAACATGTGCTGTGATAGTTGCTGTATTGTCACCTATTGTTTTATGTATTCCAAATAAAAATAAATGGAAAGAAATTTGTGCTGGATTTTTACAAAAAGTGGAATCTACCTAATTGTGTTGGAGCTATAGACGGGAAATTCAGGCAGTTTATTTTATAATTATAAAAAAACTTTTAGCATAGTACTGCTAGCTGCATGCAATTATAAATTTACTTTGATAGATGTCGGTGCATACAGTAGCTCTTCTGATGACGGTATTTTTAATGATTCAGATTTGTTAACATCATTTCATAATAATATTTTACATTTGCCTAAAGAAACTACAAAATTACCCGGTTCTGAATTACAAACACCATGTTTTTTTTGTTGCGGATGACGCTTTTGTTCTCACAAAATGTATGATGAAACCATATTCAAAGAGACATCTTAGTAATAAGGAAACAATTTTCACCTATCGACTTTCTCGCGCTAGACGTACTATTGAAAATACTTTTGGTATTTTAGTCGCTCGATAGAGAATTTTTCGAAGACCAATTGCCGTTAATCCTTGTACCGCTGATAGAATTATTATAAGTGCTATTTGCAATAAAAAAGAAGTAGAAAAACGGTCTGTGTCGAGCAAAACCAAAGGATCGTATTCTTTATTAATTGGAAGATAACATATAGTTATAAATATAAATATAAATATAAACGTTTCGGCGACATGGCGTTATTATTTTTCTTTTGTTAATCTTTAATTAATTTTATTGTATACTGAAGAGGGCTCAAGTTAGAGCCGAAACGTTTATATTTACGATTTCTCATATACGAGATGCAAGTATAGCATCCAATATGAATTTTAGAATTGTTATTTCAATTCGAATTTCACGTGTAAAAATTTACATGTGAACACGTATATATATGGATATATATACACATATAATTTCCGCACAACACCTAGCGAACGGCTCCTATGTCCGAATATATATATTTATTAGTTTCGAAACGTTTATATTTATATTTATATTTATAACTATATGTTATCTTCCAATTAATAAAGAATACGATCCTTTGGTTTTGCTCGATACANACCGTTTTTCTACTTCTTTTTTATTGTTAATTTTACGAGCGTAGTTATTATATTATTTCTATAGTGCTATTTGCCTTCATAATTTTTTAAAGTCATTAAGTGACAAATAATCTGCATCAAAAAGAATGTATTGTCCTCCAAATTTTATTGACTGCAGGAACAAAAATGGCAATATAACTTCAGGAGCTTGGAGATCTGCTGAAAAAACTATAATATGGAAAATATAGAAAAAAGCCTCCTTGCCAAGCAGCACAAAAAGCATTTCGACAAAGAGATGCTTTAGCAGAATATTTCTTAACGCCAGAAGGTGAAGTACCATGGCATTATGAATACATTCAAAGAGGACAGAATGCTTCTTAGAGCAAACTTAAAAATTTTATACTTAATTATTTTCTATGTAATATTTATATGTAATATTTATTTCATTTATATGTAATATTACATATAAAATAATTAATTATAAAAATTTTAAATTTGCTTTAGAGAGCATTTTGTATATAAAAGAGAAGAACAATTAGATGCAAAAGAGAAAAGTAATTAAGATATAATAATATTATGTTTTTACTTGTGTAAAAGTACAAAATCAAATTAAACTAATAAAATTTATGTTACTACAATTACTATGTTAAAAAAAGAACTATATTAGAGCTATTTTAGTAATAAGTACAACACTGTTACTGTAAATTATGTATTTTCATACTCTTTATTAAAAGTGAACTACTTGAAACAATTTACACACAGATATATCATTTATTTCGTCATCATATTATACATATATACATATACGAACGTAATAACTCTATATATAAAATAATAATTATTATTTTATATATAGAGTTATAACGTTCGTGTATGTATTGTGACGTGGTGTTCGCGCCGCTTCCCCCCCTTGCAAGAAAAATTATCTTTTGAGGGAGTCCCGAAGTGTGTGCCGGTCTTAAGGTAGTTATTGAGCTTCAGTGGAGCTCATCCACTTGTACTTGTGGCGTACCAACAAGTAAGTGTAGAAAGTAAAGAAAAAATTGAGCACCACTGACACGCACACACAGAGTTCAGCATATATGTGCGCGCACTTTCTCTCCTCTCGTCTCTTTCATAACATGTTGCCAAATCTTCACTTACTTATATTTTACAAAACTTTGTCGTCTGCTAAATTTAAAAAATGAGCAACTTCTTATTCGAATTAATATTAAACAAAACCGTTGACACACTTGAAACAAACACAATAGATCCGTAATAAAATTATCTGTATGCTCCTAGTTTTTTAGAAGGATTGTAAATACAGTTTATTATCTAACATTGAAAACGTTACCCGCTAGAGGCTCAAGGATAGGCTTTGTGTGTTAAAAAGCTGAACTTCAAAACCTTATATCTTTTTTTTGGTACGGCTGAGCTTTTTGAGATTGAACAATATGATAGATTGCTTACTTAAAAATGTATATTCCAAATATGAATAAGATTGTAAATAGACTGAAAATCTCAATAACTACCTTAAGTGCCAGGATCCTCCAGGGCTTACACACCGTATCTCGTTTTAGTTGCTTATTTCTTTTGTTTTGTATTTTTTTTGCGTAATATGGAAAAAAATGGCACCTCACCACCCGAGGGCTCACCCCGCCGAAGGACATCGAGGGAGACGAGCAGACGGAAAATCTAGCGAGGAACAAGGCGCCAGCCAGAATCCAAGGAATCAAGGAAGCGCCAGTGGCAGCGCGCAGAGGCTACGGTCCTGACGCAGCAGGCAGGCTCAACTTACGCTAGGGAGCGCAAGCGGCACGCGAACGACAGCGTCGCCAAGCGGCAGTAACCACCTGCAACTAATAGCGGGCACATCTGCCTTGTGAGGCCAGCTACCAGCTCGGAGGAGCTTTGCAACCGAAAGACGACCTTCTGGAGGTCCATCCCAGCCAGCCGGACAAGATAGGATCGGATAGGCAAAGGAGGCACCCTGCAAAGAGGAAACAAGTTCATAATTCGCGGGTCGGGCTCTTGTAGCTCGCGCGACCGCGAGCGCCGCGCTTGATACCACGACGCGCTCTGATTGGCTGGCGAGGCCGACCCCACGCGACCCTAGCGCGCCCCGGCGCATCGACCCCGAATTGATCGCGATCCTCGCTGTCTTGGTCGCTAACCTTTGTACAAGTCGGACGCACGGAAGAACTCACTGGAAGTACCGTCCCGAAAATAACGGAAAGGAAAGACGTTATGTCCCAGGACGACGATATCCGGTGAGGTGCCTCGTTTCTTGCAGCCACGAATCTGCGTGCCGAGTTCCGTGTCGAGGCTAGTCGCCAAATTTTCGCGTTGTGTGTCAGGCAAGGACGAAACCTTTGCCATATCGGTTTTTGGAAGGCGGCTAGAATCGGATTCACGGGGCTTCGTGGTACTTCTTCGTAGGCTTAAGTGCGTTTAGATTTCGCGAGTATTTTGTTGAATACTGTGACAAGCCCTGGAGCCGCTCGGGAGGCGTCAAGTAGCAAATCCTATTTTGTAAGACTTTTTGTTGTAACTTCTGTAAGCTTATCTTTTTTGCGTTTGTTGTTGCCGCCTTGCATGTATCGTTTTGCGCTGCTACTTCGCGTGCTGTCGTATCGATTTTGCGGTACCGAGATCTATACAGCTGTCGTATCGATTTAACGGCGCGAGATCCGCCGTGCTGTCGTATCGACCTTAGCGCGGTTATAATAATCGCCGATTTTGCATGGAATCGCGTTGCCCGGCGGAACGTTGACGGAGAGCGCCGTGCGTCTCATTGACCGCTTGCTCCCTGCTTAAGTTGCTTCCTGCGAAAATAAACCGACGAAAGCTTTGTCGCCGTGGATGGGCAGTACGTTTGCGTTATTTTACTGCCAGCATTGAGAAGAGCCACCCCTAGCTATCCGGGCGAGGGAACGCGGTTCTGCACGCCAGGCTACCGCTGTCGATTCATCAACCGTTCGACTTTGTTTGATATCTCGTCTCGGCCGCGCGACGTGGTGGCGTGTTCTGTTGTTTTTGCGTGTTTCTATTATTTGCTGTGTAACCTCTTCTGCTAGCGCTTTTCCGTACTTTTGTTTAAACTCTCATTTATTTTTATTTTCTTTTTCTTTATTTACAATTCTTTTATATCATATTAATAAATTTGTTAACTGAGATACACTAGCGCCTGTTTACGCCACTCTACCTCGTCCGCGCACTTTTTTTCCATCCTTGGAAGGACAGCCTGTGAGCTAAAGATAATAGACCCAACCCCTCTTCGTTCCAATAGAGCTAGTCGGCCCGTTGTGTCGAGCGACGCAAATTTTGACGCGGTCACGCGTCTGGCGCCCAAAATTACAACAAAGGATCCGTCGGCTCGGCTCAGTGGTAGGCTCGTGTGACCACCCTTTTCTTTCCTGCCAATACAGACGTTCCCGATCTCGCGGACTTCCGTCCGTGTCCCGATTTTGCACTTCCGTTTTGGGCGGGACGACGCATTATAAATTGTTTTGAGTAGTTTATTTTTAAGAGAGAGTACTGAAGATATACTAAAATAGATACAGTAAAATAATTAATTATTTTATATATAAAGTTATTACGTTTGTATATGACGTATGAAATAAATAATATATCTTTATAAATTGTTTTGAGTAGTTTATTTTTAATAAAGAGTATGATGATACGTAATTTACACCAAAACAGTACTTATTATTAAAATAGCTCTAATATAGTTCTTTTTTTTTTAACATAGTAATTGTAGTAACATAAATATAACTTTCTGTCAGTCTTTCAATTCTTATTATTAGTTTAATTTAGTTTTGTACTTTTTACACAAGCAAAAACATTATTATATCTAATTATTCTTCTCTTTTGCATCAAAAAGAATGTATTGTCCTCTAAACTAAGTACTATGGCTATATTAATACATTCAAAGAGGACAAGATGCTTTTTAAGGCAAACGAATAAATGAAATGAATTGAATGTAAACGTGAATTATTATTATATCTAATTATATTTTTTTAATAGTTATTATGTATTGCAACTTACATGGAATAAATCATATTTTTTGTTTAGATAGTGATTATACATTTATTTTGCACAGAAAATCACAGATAAAACAATAATATTGTTAAGAAATAACAAAGAAAATGATACTAAATATATAGTAGTAATTACATTTTGCACAAAAATCACATGACAAAAAAACTTTGACAGTTAATATTAAGTATATTGTTTATATTTCTAAAAAAATAAAAATATACTTACTTATATATGTATATGATTGTAATATTTCTTTCTTTCTTTGATGTATTTGTATTTTCTAATCCCTACAAACAAGAAAGAAAATTAATAAAGATGTGTGTGCCATTCTGTGAACAAAATTATTTGAACAAGACTATCAAAATTACTTGGATAATAAGACATCGATTATTTTTTTGCGTTTTTTATCTCTGTTTTCTTCTGGCAATTGCAAAAGTCGTGATACAATAAACTTAGCTAGATGCTCATCTGCAGGTAATCTGATAATTTTCTTTCTCTTCTTTTTTTCAAGTAAATATTCTTTAAGAATATTTGTGGCACTTATAAATAAAGTTTCAAGTATATCGGGATTATTTTTTTTTCTTCGTTGGGAGCCGTCAAAAAAAGCATTTTGTTGGAACATTAAGAGGGTACTGAAGCGAGATCCGAAGTCAGCACTGGGATCTCTGCCCGGAAAGTGGCGCCCTCAAGTGGTTGAGTTAGTCCGTCTTTCTTTTAAAGTGAGACGGCCTAATCGCTCTGTATCTCGCGTTACCGGCCTTCCATCGTACAGCTCGAGCCGGCCAGTACCGAAAGTACCGAAGTGGTGGGGATACGCACACAAGCGAGAACCGCCGTCATATATATAATACTTCTATATTGCTAGTACGGTGCCGACCTGAAGTCCAAATGTTACGGTTCAGACAATATAGTAGCCTTCCTCTCCAGCTGCTTTGTGCGCATGCGGTGAACATTCAAGCACATTTGGACATTTCTCTTTCTCGCGTTCTTTCCAATGCTTTGTCTCGCTCGCACTTGCTTAGTAGACGCGCCTGCGCATAATGACGCTCTACTATCTATGCCCATATTTGGACTTCGTGCGTCTCCTTTTCTCGGGCCTCGTGCCTCTCATTGCGAAGATACGCGACTAGCAATATAGAAGTATTATCAGTGTTGCGCTTAGATAATTTGAAATATATATATATAATTTGAAATAATCTAGATACAGATTAGATAAAACATATACGTATGTATCTCAGATAAGATAAAGATAATCCGATTTGATCATATCTAGATAAAAGATGATTTAGTTGAGATTTTTATCTAGATAATTTTAAGATATTAAAGAAGTTAGG
>NW_018021356.1:77208-79584 GCF_002006095.1 Pseudomyrmex gracilis | reverse complement strand
TAAAATCATACGGGATGCTAGATTTGCATCTCACATATGAAATACCCCAAATACCCCCCTAACTTTTTCGTTTTCTAGAGATTAGTATCTACGCAAAACTCCTAGGGCAGGACACACACGCAAGTCACACATACGAACAACCATGTACGTTTTCCAGACACTCCATCAGTTACACATACTTACACATTTACTCTTAATAGAACCAATCATACACATACGTCTTCTTGGTGTAAAAGCATCACAGAAAACACATTAAAAATACAACATTTATTCAAACAAACCGCTAAGAGCCATATACGTGAATACATATCCTAAAGCCTACATTCACATCATTAACACTCATACGTACAGACTGTTGTGATCGGGGAAGATGAAGGACTTGGTGATGAATAAGATTCTTGTAATAAAAACTGGCGTAGTTTATTACTATTTACTGTACAATTACCGCACGTTTTACACTGGCACTTAGCTGTTGCTTTATTACGGTAAACTCTCCGGATGGACTTGGAGCCACACAGTATTGTCAACAGCTACTCACGATCTGTCTGTCGTTGCTTGCGATCAATCTTTTAAAGGGATCGATCACGACCACTCAACAATTGAGTAATCTAACTGCTACCGCTGACGTCGCGTGCCGCGTCTTAACTGTACGCTTAACAAGCAGAATCCATTTACCAGGAAAAGCTGCTTGTCGCCTTTTTAAATAAATTCGGGTCGATTGAGCAATGATGTGTACCTTCCGCAATTGCTCAATGACCCAAATTAAACTAGATTTCACAACAAGATACAACAAGATACTAGATTTCACAACAAGGTACAGACCAAGACAAATAAAAAAGCGTTCAGTAGACCGGCCCAGTGGTCTCGCGGCCTGAGTGCAGGGGTTGCGAACCCGAAGGTCTCGAGTTCGAATCTGCTCATCACCTAAGGATTTTTTCCGGGCCAATTCCTTTCAACCGAGTTGATCGGTTGATCGGCAAACTAAATCGGACCTCCAATAATTAATTCACGTATATAATCCTCCCTCGAAGTAATCCCCTTCTCACAAGGCGCTCACAGTCACATTACCCTGAGCACAAGCCTGACACAGATGGGCACGCTCACTGTGAAAGACGGCCGTGTACCGCGTGGTAGTAGTACTGCACAACAATCCCCCTTTACATTCTGAGGATAAAAAATGACTATAGAATGGCGTATAGACTAACCTTCCCATAGATCTACAAGCCATAAGCACACCAAACCAAACCAAGGAAGCGTTCACATCCGGTTTAAATCACGTACACATGGACAACAAACACACTTAGTTTTGGACGTTAACTTCTACATTCAAATTACAATAGGACAAAATTTTGGTACGTACCTTAGGGTAGTAACACACACTGGGACATGCAACTACACATGCGCAACACATTTATACTGCGACGGACACAAAAAGTGTCACGTCACAACTTACATCAGGGAAGACGNGAGCTTACCGCCTCCCGTGCCGGCCAAAACTATGACCTTGTGATGGACACAAAAAGTGTCACGTCACAATACATAAGCTGACACGTATTCCCAATTACACATCTGCAAACACACACATACATATACCAACCACCCAGACGTCATTCACACACCAAGTACACACAATAACACAATTTAAAACAAACGTACACGACACGTTAACACTGACATGCAAACAGACCGTTAAGAAGAAAGATACACACTAAACATTCAAGCNGTTAAGAAGAAAGATACACACTAAACATTCAAGCCGTAAGAGCAATACACAACATGCACTTGTTAACCTACACATTAGCATACACTCACGTACAGTCGGCGTCAATGAATCGTTTCGTGGACCCGGAGGGCTAGAGGTAAGAGAGACGGTATTCCCTAGCAGTAAGTACTGCCAACGGGCGCCGTACTAACTAACTGTAGCAGATCTCGATAAATTGACTAATTACAGTATTTACTGCTTGGGAATACCGTCCCTTTTACCCCTAGCTCTTCTAGTCCACGAAACGATTCATTGACGCCGACTGTACAGTTAGTCATACACGAGTTCACACACTCCAAGGTTTATAAACGCACCCTACAAGCCACGCAGTTTTTTGATTGGTCACATTCATACAGATTAACATTCATACTTAGATTCGTGCTTTATGCACACACGTATCAGAAATCCAAGCACACTACATACATCAACATTCTCATCACATGATGAACACGACATACATACAAGGGAAACACACCTACCTAGGGAGTTTTTGACGCGGCGTAAAAACCCGGTTTAGGGGAGCGAACGTCGAGCAGCAAGCAAGGCGGTTATGATTTAACGGCACACGGGCTCTCGCGGCGTGAACACAGTGATAGCGTTACGCGGGAATAAAA
>NW_018021356.1:68091-71093 GCF_002006095.1 Pseudomyrmex gracilis | reverse complement strand
CGACCGTGATATACGTGAGTAAAAGGCCAAAATCAATTTAACTCCGGTCACAACCTAACCTTGTCACCGTCAATCTCAAGGACTAGTGACACGGCTCAACAGATAAAGGATCACCCTACACTGAAGGCAAAACAGCCAGGGGATGAAGAGAAAGAAAATAAGGAACCAGGCACGAACGAAACGTGAGGAATCTGGAGACGGATTGGCAAAAGAAAGAACAGCGAGGCGGATACCAAGAACGGATAAAGACCATCCGAATGTTCATGAATTTACCGTTTATTTCTGTTTTAGATATGTGTTAATATTTCTGTTGTTATTGGTAATAGTTGTATACGTAGGTGTTTCGAGACAACAGCCGTCGCGAGAAAGACGCGCCGAGAAAACTTAGGCGTTATTTTAGTTTTGGAATTATTGTCCTTATTTTATTTTGTTTTATTTTGTTCGGTGGTAGTAAAACTAGACAAGTGTGGTACAGGCCAAAAATCAGTAAAAAAGAAAACAATGTTGTTTTTTGTTTTTTTTGTACGTTCCTCGATGAGCATTTGACTATAGCCTCGAATAGCACGAAAAAGCTTGGATTTGTTTTAAGTTTAGTTTTTAAGTTATTTTGTGAAGCGACCTTTAGAGAGGTAATCAAGAGTATGAGCGGTGGCCCCTAGACAAGTGGAACAGTACATACGCAAACACACACACATATATACGTCTACACATGCGCACATAATTCAGACACACCGTACGTATCGAGAGAACTGGACAGGTAACTGCTAATCAGGGTTTCGAAAATTAGTCATAAAAGTTAACTTTTGGAACAGTTCTAACCACCTAGGGTTTTCTCCTAGAGGTAACAAAATTCAGAAAATTGGTTGGAGAACAGTACAGGCAACACCATGTTGTTCAAAATTATGTAAGTTTTACCACACTAGGGAATTTCCCCTCGGAAGTTCATTAAAAACAGTTGGAACAACACGTACAACATGCATACACAAACGTGAAAACACATGACGTTGATTAGAAAAAAAGTTACTAAAGTTATTTTCTCTGATTGAACGTCAAAAGACTGAACGTACCCGTCTAGGAGAAACTAAAGGTTCACGCGGTGGCAAACAAGCCTTAAAGAACAGACGTGAACAAGATAAGGAGAACGTGACGGCAGTTGAAATTGAGCTTCGCGAAGATCGGTTGGTGCAACCAAGTAGTTTTGCGAAATAAAAGAAGTTTGTACAACTCCTTTAAAGATACGTGGCCGAAAAGACACGTATGTAGTAGTAGCTGTAAAAGCGTTTTGTAATTAAGCGAACAATATTTGTGATAATTTTGTATACGGACAAATTTATACATATATCAATAAGAAGGAACATTTAGTATACTTACCCGGTCCAGGATCCTTCCTGAAAATAAATAATAGGGAACAAAGAGACATCAACTGGGGAGAGAGGACGTTGGCGTTGGATCGTCCTGAAACAAGCACCTGGCGACCGTGGAANCTGTAACAAAGTGAGTAAAAGTCAATACAGTGATAGTAAATCCGGTCACAACCTAACCTACTCTTTTTTGTACAAGGGGAAATCTTTTATGGATACCTTGACTTTGGAGAGAGTCAGGGTTATGTGGAATTTACCCAAGGGCGTACCCACTAAAACCCCTTGGTCTCCTGCACTAAAGCGGTAGGGGGACCTGGAAAACCTTTCAGCTATCTAACATCTTGGTCACCCTTCCTACTGCTAGAGCTGATACGCTTCACCTCTTGTTACGGTAAGCCGCGGGAACAGAACGAGACCACCGTACCCTGTTCCCGGAACTCTTTAAAATCTCGTGCAGTGATGGAGAAAGGCCTCCACCTTGCTCCACCAAAAATCTTAACACAGATTACAGATCATGCATAAAAGGACAAACGCGAAAGTACATGCATAAGCATAGTTATGCAGACGCAACGATACTGACGCGCGCTCCCCCATGACTATCATTAAATTAGGGGTCGTTGTTGTGGTCGTAAGACACCACGTCGCCTATTTCCGCGAATTGGCTGGCCCTGGCAAACTCGCTCAGCGTTCTTTTTGATGTTCATGACTTTGCCACAAAAGGTCGCAACAGCAAGCCATTTTTGCCGGTCAGTGAGCATTCTTTTTATGACTGCAGTGAGAGGTTATTTTCCATTATACTACATAATTCGGCTCGCTGGTTTTCCTATGTAGAACACTCTTTCAGTGTGTGGTCGGCAGTGTCACCGCGCCGCAGTGCTTGCACGCAGGAGCATCTGCCTTGCCTATTCTATACAGATAGAAATTGAAAACCCCGTGGCCAGTGAGGACCTGGGTAAGGTGAAAGAGCAGTTCTTCGTGCTCTCTCCCTACCTAGCGTTCCAACACCGGTCCAATTGCACTAATCACTCGGGCGCCATATTTCGTACCGAAGGTGAGTCTAGCCTTCCATGTTTCCAACATATGTCTATTCGCTTCTGCGCGTATATCCTCTTCCACATCAATTTCTATCTGCATGTCGCGCATCTCTAGTCTAGCTTCACAAACTTTCCTATATATTTCTGCTTACTGGTCGGCAAGCAGGTCGGCGGAGGAAACCCAAGAAAGCATCCGTATTGCCTCAATGCAACCATGCAATATGCACATGCCGTTCTAATGGTAACCATCCTCTGAACCTCATTGAAATGGGTTCTTCTTTTTTTCAATGCGTCGTTCCACACCGGCGCGCCATACATTGAGACGGAGTGGACGACAGCCGAGTAGAGGCGGGTGCGTTTCCGGGGGCCCCTTTACATTGGGAAGTAACCCGGAGAAAGCCGCAGCAACGCGTTTGGCTTTATCTGCCACGTACTCAAAATGCCGTCTAAATGCCCACTTGTCGTCAATAATGAGTTCAAGATATTTGACTGCCGGCTTGGTCTGGATCCGGGTCCGGGTGATACTCTATTGACCACAGTACGATTCGACACCGCTCGATTCGACACAGATTTATTCGACACCAAATTATTCGACACCGTACGATTC
>NW_018021356.1:60108-67651 GCF_002006095.1 Pseudomyrmex gracilis | reverse complement strand
ATAAATCTGTGTCCAATAATTTTGTGTCCAATAATTTGGTGTCGAATCGATCGGTGTCGAATCGTACTGTGGTCAAACGGAACACGCCCGTCAAAATATTAAGGCCTCCGTTTTGTGTGTCTCTAGCCGGAGACCGAGCTTTGCGATGTGATTCGCAACAATAGCCGCGGATAAGCTCGCACTCTCCAACGCCTCTCTGTCCCGGGAATTCGCTGCAAGGATTAAGGTATCATCTGCATAGCAGATGGTGCTACAGTGTGGCGGTAGCCGGAGATCCAGAACGAAGTTGTAGCCGATGTTCCACAGGAGTGTTTCAAGAACCGATGCATNCGGAACACCGCGCGTTACCTTATAGGTGCACATCCTGCCGTTACAAATGGGGAAAACAATACCCTTTATCTTTCAGATATGAGTTGAGTACCCATGAGGTAAGTTGGTAATCCCGACCTTTTTAATGCACCCACAATTGCTCCCCACTAAATTGAATTAAAAACATTTCAGATATACAGGCTAACCGCCACACACCCTATTACATTCTAAGTGTCCGTTCACAATCTCGCGCACTCTGATCACCGCGTCACAGATAGACATACCAGTCCGAAATTCAAACTGTTTCTGGGAAAGTCCGCCCTTCGCGCTGATGACGGCTTTCAGTTTGCCAGCAATGACTCGCTCCAATAATTTGCTTATCTTGTCGAAAAGGCACAGCGGTCAAAACGAGGCAGATGGCTTTGTACCATTCCCCAAGCAAAACGCCTTTAGAATTAGCACCAGCCGCGCTCGCTTTCACGGCAACGGAAAGTACCCCTCGCATAAGCACTTAGTGAGGCACTCCCTCAGGCACTCCGGAGCCAGAGTCGCAATACGTGCCCACACAAAGCAATTCAGTCCGTCCGGGCACGGCGCTGTTTTCTTTCTAGCGATTTGTTGGACTATCGCTTTTAATTTATCGGCGGTCACCGTGTAGTGTCGTTGCCACACCACGCGTAGGTCTCTACCAGATCTGACCTCGAGTCCCGTGGGAAAAAGCTCCTCAACTACTCTTAGCCGATTTTAGCGGCATCGTTTTCTTATTTATCTCCTGTCTTAGCTCTTCCCATGCAGCCTTCTTAGCCGAGACCACCGATTGCCGCAGCGTGTGTTGCGCCGCGCGCAGCTCCCCTGTTTAACAACCCCAGAGTCGTTTCTATTTCTTACGCGTATTCTAGTATATTGTCTGCGCAGTTTTACACACGCCTTCTGAAAATTTGCAATTTTGGAGGACCACCAGTATGCGTTCCGTTTAGGATTCGCTCTCCTTACTCTGCACATAGAGAGATCGCACGCATTGATGGCCATCTTGACAATTCAGGTGGCTTCATTCCTCGCACCGCGGGCATTCTCACGATAACTCCATGCAGCTCCAATGATCGCAGCATTGAAAAGGTCCTGGTTCCAGGTAGTCAAGTTTCAACGAGAGAACGGGAGACTTTGTCTCATACCCTGTCTTTGCTGTCCTCGATTGGTGACCATAAAGGTGATATATTTATGGTCAGACAGAGTCCGTATTGCTCAGCACCTTCCAGCCCCTCACCAGAAGGACTACAGCACCAGAGGCCCAGGAGAGATCCAAGATGGACGATCCCTGGGTCTGACGCACGTTCAGGCGCTGCCGGAGTTAAACAGGTGTAAGTTGTTCCTATCTGCCCATGAGCTGACCTCCTCTCCACGTGCGTTGGTTTGTGCCGAGCCTCACAGGGTGCACCGCGCGTTAAAGTCTCCCAAGATAAGAAGACGAGACTCGCCTACATGTTCGATGACCTCTATAAGCTCGTTTAAGAACTCTTGCAGCTCAACTCTGGAGCGGTTTGGAGGGAAGTAGCAATTTGCCACAGTCAATTTTCTCCACTTAATCACAATAAAACCATGACCACGCGCCATGATCCTAGAGACAGAGCGGCCCACCCGCGGAATTTAGGTGGTAGCCACACCATTGTCTAAGTCAGAGGCCCAGTTAGAGAGATCAGGGACCCAACATGGCTCCTGTATCGCCGCAACTCCCACCTGCCGTTCACGTATGGCTTGATTTAGTAGATCCTGCGCCGCCTTACAATGATTAATGTTGATTTGTAGGACCCTCTGGGCTGCCATTGTTGGTGTCCTGATTCTCCACTACCGTAGGAGTTTCCTCGGTTCTCCGTTCTGTGCAGATTCTTCCTCTTCTTACTTTCGAGGAGTTTTTTCTTCTTTCTTCTTCTCTCCTTCCACTTCCATTTTGTCCGTTCGACTTCGCCGGGCATGCAGGTCCTCCTAGATGATGTTTGGAGCTCCATTCCATCGAATCACACAGCATACACCGCGCTTCATTGCTACACATGCGAGCAGGACGGTTTTCTTTCCCGCACCTATAGCAACACCGACTCCTATCGATCGTGTTGCGGCATGCCTGCCTTACATGCCTATACTCAAGGCACTTAAAGCATTGTATCTCTCGAAGTTGGAGTAATGTGACCCGAGCCGACAACCACACGGAGTCTTCTGCCAGGCGGGAGGCCACCTCCACAGGTGCCTATGCGGTCACGTCCTTTAGTAATTGCTCCGCCATCTAGATCCGTAATACGGCACTCTCCGTAATCTCCAGCAATTACGGCCGCCAGCACATCCGCCGCGGTCACGGATGCGTCCAGTCTAAAAAGGCGGATTTCACCTTTTTTACAAGGCTGCGATACAACCGCTTTGTCCGCTAGCACGAGTGTCAGAGCCTGAGCTAATTTGTCTTTTTTTCAAACCCATTGTCGCCCGCGATTTTTACCAGGACGCCTCCACTCATGTCTCAACGGATGCGCACATCCTCAATCCCGAGTTTGTTAAGGGACACACTCTTCCTGGCCAATGCTATATTTTCAGCATAAGATTGCTGTTTGTTGGCGGCAATCTTATGGCTACCACAGCCGTTTTGGGTGGTTTTTTTTCTGTTTTTTTCCCCGTGGAGTGTAGTCCCAAGAAAGGTTGAGGCACTTGTCGTCGTTAGCGTTGAGGTTTATTTGCATCCGGGGTTTCGTCATTCACCCTTATATCAGAAGCTTTTTTGGCACTTTTGTTCTTCTTGCGTCCGCGTTTCACTACCTCTACCCACGTAAGGGTAGTCTTTCTTCAGCTCGAGTCGCGCCGAAGGCGGGGGCTAATCTCGTTTCTGAGGCATTTTTCTTCCGGACCTTAGGAATGTTTGTTGACCGGTTTATTTGCTTCTGCAGTAACTGCAGAGAGCGAGCAAAGTTGTTAACCTGGGCCTGTAGAGTCCTGTTACCTTGTTCACTGGGGCTCGATTCCGTAGGGATTTCATCCATTAATCTCTTAGGGTTCTTCATCTTACAAGGACAATGTACACCCAGTAGGTCACCGATTTTGATGAAATTTTGCTGACAAATAGTACGCATATAGAAGTAACAAATGCTATTCGTAAACAATACAACTCTCCAGCATTTGCGAGAAATCGCAGTTTGAATTTTCGCACGCTACTTAAGAACAATTCCAAAAGAAGATTTTTTGAAGTGGCGGCGTGGCGCAGCGGACTAAGCGCCGCGCTAGTAGTCCGCGGGTCGCATATTTGCGCCCATGCTAGTTTTGTCTTTTTTTGTGTTATTACACTGTTTGGATTATTATAAAGTATATGAAAAAATATATAATATAATATTGAAAATATTTAATAATAAGCAGAAAAATACATTTTGAAATTATTTTTATTGTTATGTGCTTTTTAATAAACAAGAAACAATGCAAATATAAGAAGTATACATATATATATTTACAAGAAGAAACAAAAATGCAACTGTATTCGGAATTATAATATCGTATAACTGCCGTTTTCTCCTCTCAAATTTCATGCTTCTATCTACAAAGGGACTGCGTCCTTTCAAGTCAGTTTTTTTTTGTATATGTTTTCTTGTAAGAAGACCTTTGGACTGCTTGTGATGCTAGAGCCGTTAGTCGTTTGTGAACTTTTGTCGTGAGTGTTTGGAGATTGCTTTACGTTAGACAAAATTTGTGCCAACATTTTGTCGAGGTTTTATGCTCCGAGACAACCTCTTTTCCAGCCTTTTTCTAGGGATCTTTTCTCGGCGGGAACGATTCTACCGACGTAACTGTTGGCATTCGCGGTAAGCAAGGTACCTCTCCCGTCGTCTGAACTCCCCTATCGCAAGTGTCTCATTTGCACTTTAGTAGTAGGTAGTAGGTTAGATTAGGTTAGGTTGTGACCGGGGTAAGATCTAATTTGGCCGGGTACTCACGTTTTACGCCCTGATTCACGGTCGCCAGGTAATTTCACCTCCAATCACCAAGGTCTTAATAATTCTTTCTCTGGTCCAGGCGTTCCGTGACACCTACGCACCAGGATAACGCTTCCAGGACTTCAGGATATTCACAGGTACATATTACACACACAGTCTTTTTACAAAAAATAGTTTATTAATCGTCCTTTATTTTTCAGTTCGGTTCACATCTACTTAACAGTAGAATACGTACACCGGTACTTTTATTAACGCCGAGTGTTTCACAATTGTTAAACGCTCAAGTACAACGACACGTCCGCACGCTATGAGCTTTGTGTGTGCGATGTGCATGTCATACCTGAATGTGTGGTGTGTGTACGGTGGCTTAAGTGTGTGTTTGAGTATATATGTCGTGTGGATGAAATTAGTGGCTTAAGTGTTGAAAATTTGTGTGGATGATGTGTTTGTGATGCCTGATTGTTTGATGTGTGAATAACCCCTTAAGTATGTGTCTGAGTGTATACGTGGTATGAACAAAATGTGTGACTTAAGGGCTGTAAGTTTGTATAAGTGTTGTGTACGTGGTGTGTGGGTGTTTGGTCTACGTTTTTACTCTTATGCTCGAAGTTTTTGTTTCTACCCTTACACATACATTACTAACAAAAACGCTTATTTATGTGTACCTATGCTACTACCCAACACATGAAGTCTACATGTACAAAAAACTTAAAACTAAAACACAAGATACACGTAAGAAAACAAAACTTGGAAAAAACTACAAAACTTAAACCAATAAGATAGTCATAACATATATGAATCTTTCTCAAAACGCCGGATTCACTTTCCGTTTTCAATCCTTTCCTCTTCCCAACAGCTGGGCTGGTACTTCCTGGGGTCCAGGTCACAAGGTTAGGTTAAAGAACTGGTCATCTTTTTTGTTCAAAGTGGGCAAACTAAGGTGTGGGAAAAGTCGAGAAAAACAAAATTTATTAAGGATTATGAGTGTTCAAATGTACGAGTCGTAAGCAAAAACGAGGTGAAGTTGAAAGGTTCTCAGAATTCATTGTAACTGTGCACACGTGTAGTAAATGTTAAGCTGAAACGAATCCTGCCCTAAGATTGTTTAGCTGCAGCTCCTTTTTTTGTTTTTGTGCGTGTTTATTGAAGGAAACAAAAATGTGTGCAGTAAGACAAATGGCTAATATACGTTGCGAAGCTTACGAAGTCAAGTTTAACAAGTTCCGTGATCGGTTTTTGTAACTCTAATAATTAAACAGTTACAAATTAATAACAAAACTTAAGACTTTGAAGCCTTAACTAAGAAATGTGAATAATCATAAAAGCCGTTTTTGCAAGATGTTATGCAGAAATATGCTTTTTTATATATACAAAATCATCGAAAAGTATCGGACCCCTAATATCTTCAGTTAGAATGCATTTTGGAGAAAATGTCCAATAGCAAAGTTGTATGGTTTCAAGCGAGGAGTAAGATGATGACCTTGACTTTGATCTTGACCATGTCCTTTAAGGTCATTTCAAAATCAATCTTATTTTTTTAAATGGAATCCCCTACATTTTATTGCATATTTTTATAGCTTATCTCGGGAGCTTTCCAAAACACTATAATAAAATATTTTTTCATTAAGTACTTTTTGAGTTATAAAAATTTGAAATTAAAAATTTGTTAAGTGGCGTGTGATTCCGGCCAGTTAAAGCAAGAGTGGCGTGTGGGTCCTGCCAGTTAAGGCAAGAGTGGCGTGTAGGTCCGGCCAGTTAAGACAAGAGTGGCGTGTGGATCCGGCCAGTTAAGGCAAGAGTGGCGTGTGATTCCGGCCAGTTAAGACAAGAGTGGCGTGTGGGTCCGGCTGTGACTGGACGGGACTGTATTACCAGTGATGCTAGATTTGCCCCGCACTCGCGCATGCGCGTTGATTTACAGCTGAGCGCGCAGTACCGTAGCTATATGTAACGATGTATGTTTGCGCGCCAAAACTAGGCGTAACCGTAACGTTAACCGGGACCGGCTGTGAGCAGAAATATGAAGAGTCTGAAGAAGAAAATAAAGAAATAAGGTAAGGTAAATAAGGTAAACGATAAGTAGTTAGATAATAAAGTAACAATGGAGTCTGGAAGAAAAGCTGTAAAAAAGGCATATATTAGAAAATTTAGAAAATCGTGGTTAGATGAAAATATTTTCCAAAATTGGTTAACATCATCCGAGAATGATAATAAAGCTTTTTGTACAGTTTGCAATATTTTGCTAAAATGTTGTCGATATAATTTATTAAGGCATGCCAAATCAGCTTCTTATATAGACAATGTAAATAGTAGTAATGTAGAAATTAATATTTCAAATAAAGAGACTGTTTCACATTCTGACAAAGTAAAACGAGCTGAAATTAAATTAGCAGCTTTTTTCGCGAAACATAACGTTGCTTTTTCCACAGTAGATCATTTAATTCCGTTGTTAAAAGATATTTGCCTAGATCCGGAAGTTGTAAAAGATATTACATTGGCACAAAGTAAATGCACGCAAATAGTAAAAAATGTTATTGCGCGACGAGAAGTAGAGAAAATTGTTGAAACTTTAAAAACAAATAAATTTTCAGTTTTACTAGACGAGAGTACCGATATAAGTGACACAAAACTTTTGTGTATTCTCGTCAAATATGTTTCATCAATAAATAAAAAAGTTGTAACTCAATTATTCGCGTTGTTACCTCTCNATGCAACAAATTGTTCCGCAGATAATTTATATAAAACTTTTCAAAACTGCTTTTCAGAATTTCAAATTCCGTTACAAAATATTATTGGAATGGCAAGTGATAACGCATCCGTCATGATTAGAAGTAATAATTCTTTTTTCACACATTTAAAAGTAGATGTTCCGCAAGTAATTCTATTAAATTGTATTTGCCATTCTGCCGCGCTTATAGCTAGTAAAGCCTGTAAAACATTACCACAATCTTGCAAAAGCTTAATTAGGAGTATTACTACATATGTGTCCGGCAGTGCAAAACGAAGTGCAATTTTACGCGAATTTCAAGAACTTTTCGAAATAGAAAAAAAATAAAATGTTGAGATTGGCAAAAACCAGATGACTCGTTTTACATCAATGTGTTGTCAGACTTCTGAATAATTGGGAAGCTTTGAAACATTACTTTATATTTGCAGTATCCGAGGATAAATTAGAATCAGCCGAAATTATTTTAAATCAATTACATAATAATGATAATAAAGCTTATCTTTTGTTTTTAAAATATGTATTAAATTTTTTCAATTCTTTTAATGCG
>NW_018021356.1:42400-58498 GCF_002006095.1 Pseudomyrmex gracilis | reverse complement strand
CTTGCGCTCCCTGGCGTAAATGGTTGAGCCTGCCGCTAAGTCAGGGCCGTAGCCTCTGCGCGCTGCCCCTGGTGCTTCCTCGATCCCCTGTGCTCTGGCTCGCGCTATGTTCCTCGCTAGATTTTCCGTCGACTCCTCTCCCTCGATGTCCTTCGGCGGGGTGAGTCCTCGGGGGGTGAGGCGCCAATTTTACATATGATATAAAAAAAGAATACAAACAAAAGAAATAAGCAACTAAAATGAGATACGGCGCGTAAGCCCTGGAGGATCCTGGCGCTTGAGACCGGCCCGCTCCTCGGGACTCCCTTGAACGATACCCTTTTTGTGGCAAGGGGGAGAGCGGCGCGACCACCACGTCACAACACATATTCTGACAAATAATTAAAAGCTTTGCATGAAATTTATTTAGGGCNAGAATGTGAAGCATTTTTATTAAATGAGCCTCAGAAACGCGCGACAGAAATTCGACAAAATTGTTTAGAATTTTACAAAACGGCAGTTTGTGAGATGATGAAACGTTTGCCTTACAAAAACATATTTTTCGAACAATTGAGTTTTTTGGATCCTAAAGTCGTTTTTTCTCGTAAGGCTAGAGCCACTTTCAAAGATCTTTATGTCGTTGCAACACGCTTAGAGTTAGATAATATTGATGTAACGCAAGTAGCTTTCGAATGGCGAATTTTACCACGTGGATTTTCAGAAGAACAAAAAGAACTTTTAACATCTTTAGATATTGATGAAATGTGAGCTAAAATATTAAAGTGCAAAGATAATGACGGTAATTAATCTTTTTCAAATTTAGCAAAATTAGTAGAAGCAGTTCTTTCACTCCCACATTTAAATGCTGAAGCAGAGCAAAGCTTTTTTATTGTAGCAGATGCAAAAAGTAAAAAGAGAAATAAATTGGGAAATGATACACTTTTGGACATTTGCGCCATAAAATCATCTTTTCAAGCCGCTAATATTAATTGTGTTAATTTTGAGATTGATTCGCGACATTTAGAATTGCATAATTCTGCAAACTTATACAACGCGTCAAAACGACATGATGATCATTAATGTATATTAAAGTTGTATAGTCCGCGTTCTATAAGGCTGGTTTAAAAAATAATATTATTGTATTAATTGTGTATCACAGTTCTTTTTCTAGACTCAATGATGCAATCATACTAGTCATCAGCCAAACATTATTTTATTTAATAGGATATATAGTATATACGGCCATACGAGCCGTCCTCATGATGTTTTGAGTAGAAACTGTACGTGTATATATATATACATACACATGTAACGAATTCAACTTGTAAATTTTTACAAGTGAGTGTTTTTTGAGTTGAAAACTCAATTCTTAAAATCATACGGGATGCCGAATTTGCATCTCACATATAACAGACCCCGGATACCCCCCTATCTAATTTTAAAAGTTTTGCGAAGAAAAACTCCTTGGCCAGGAGTCGAACCTGGAATCTCCGGCTTTCCGTGCCATCGCCTTCCCTGTTAGGCCACCGAGGCACTTAAGAATAGCGTTAAACAACATTTATCAGACCATCTTTGATATATATGTATGAATATTGCGAGACTAACTCCAAGTGCCTCGGTGGCCTAACAGGGAAGGCGATGGCACGGAAAGCCGGAGATTCCAGGTTCGACTCCTGGCCGAGGAGTTTTTTTTGCAAAACTTTTAAAATTAGATACGGGGGTATCCGGGGTCTGTCATATGTGAGATGCAAATCCGGCATCCCGTATGATTTTAAGAATTGAGTTTTTAACTCAAAAAACACTCACTTGTAAAAAATTACAAGTTGAATTTGTTACATGTGTATGTATATATATACACGTACAGTTTCTACTCAAAACATCATGAGGATGGCTTGTATGGCCGTATATATATTCTATTATTAATTTCAACGAGCTTTAAGTCATAATTATTTTATTTACATTAGATTAAATTAGATAGTGTTTATTGATTCCCCTTAGGGTTACAAAACCTTATACAAAAAAAATCTTACATCTACTCTTACAACTAACCTTACAACTAACTTAAAAAAAAAACTAAAATACTACACAACTAAAATATACACACACACGCAATCGCTTTACCCTACTCTACGCAATGCGGACCTCCTTTTCAGTCACCTCTATCCAGCTACTCCCACCGTTGGTTCCCATACTCTCTTCACTTCATACATACATACAATTACACACTTCTTTTCACACATCTATTCACTCAGCTCTCACTCACTCAACCATCATCCCTCCCTTTCTAATCACTTCTCTCCTACCTCCTGCCCTACCTCCTTTTCTGTTCCCCTATATTCCTCTAGCCTCCTTAACCATCCTTCACCCTCCTTCTCCTCCCCCAGTATCACTTCAATCATGTCCTCCCAATTTCCTTCCTCTCCCCATATCCCACAATCCTCCCACACATGTCTCCAACCCTCCTCCATTACTCTACACATTCTACACACCCTTTCCCTCTCCCCTTCCCAGTATCTACCTTCTTTNATCTCGTTCCCCAATCTAAACCTAGCCATCCTCTGACATCTGCTTTCTCCCCATCCCTTTTTTAGATACCCTGGCACACCTTCTTTCTTAATCCTTCTGTACCATTTATTGTATACCTCGAACATTCAATCCTTTTCCATCTCTCCTCACTCTGCATCCTCTTCTCCTTCTCTATCAACAGTTGAGCTCTCCATTTTCCAGCCACTCTACTTTCCTCCATCTCCGCTATCCTTACTCCCCTCTCCTCATAATATTTTATCTTGTCATTCTCTCACTCAGACAACCCTTCCCCACCCCCTCTCTGCCACTAATTTCCTTTAAACATAGCCTCGTTATTTCGCTACCCTCTCCTCTTTCCAACCTTTTCTCAAATCTCCAGGCCCTTTGCCCCGCCCTTCCCCTTAATAAGTCCCTCTGCACTTCTTTCCTTACGATATATCCCAGGGTCCTCCAATCTACTCCCAATAATCATCTTATATATTATATCTACTTTGTAACCTTTCCAAACTATCCCATTCCCTCCATTCCCATATCTTCACCCCATATCCAACCACTGACCAAACCAATACGTCGAACAGCCATAACCTTCTACCCCAATCTCCACCGAACCTCCTCTTCCCAATCCCCCACACCTGACTCATTACAGCCGCCCCTTTTCTCATTCTCTTTTTTATCTGCGCCTCCCTTCCCCTGTTCCTCTGAAACACATACCCCAAATATTTAAATTCCCTTACCTCCTCCAATCTTTCCTCCTTCCACCACCATTCCAGCTTTTTCTCCCTCCCCCCTCCCTTCCTAAACCTCATCACTTTTGATTTATTTACGTTTACTTCCAAACCCTCTCCCGCCAGATATTTTTCCATCCCTCTTATCATTCCCCTTATCCCTTCCTCCTCTTCCGCTAACAACACCAAATCATCCGCATACGCCAATACATAAACCCTTTTTCCTCCTACCTTTACCCCACCCCATCCGTTCCTACCCAAATAGTTTTCCATATCCGCCGTCAACAGATTGAACAGATATGGGCTCAACGGGCATCCCTGTCTCACCCCCCTACCTGTCCAAAATTCATTCCCCACTTTCCCCCCTGCCGCCACCTTATTCCTCGTCTTCCTATATAAGTCCCCACGCCTTCTCACTAAACCCTCTCGCACCCCTCTTTCCCTCATTGCTCTTAGTAAAGTCTCCCTATTGACCGTGTCGAAAGCCGCCCTCAAATCTATAAATAACGCAATCAACCCACACCCCCTTCTTACTTAATTTTCTGCTAACCAAGTAATTTATTACATAAATGTTATCCATCGTACCCCTTCCCCTCCTGAACCCCGCTTGACTTTCCGGAACTAGTTTCTTTCTCTCCATCTCCCCCTTTAACCTTTCTGCTAACAACTCCGCATACACTTTATACAATGACCCGGCCAATGTCACACCCCTATACTCCTCCACCTTATATCCCTCTTCTTTTTTCAGTACTGGCACCACTATTTCCTCATTCCACTCATCGATCCACCCCTTTTTTGCCCATATCCTCCTACATATATTCCACACCCAGTCCTGCATATTTCTTCCTCCAAACTTCCATACCTTTGCTGGTATATCATCCCCCCTGGCACCTTCCCTACCCTCAATTTTCCAATCGCCCTTATAATTTCCTCCCTTTCTATATCCTCTTCCCCCTCCTCCTTCTTTCACCTGCCCCATCGTTTTCGCTGTTTTTACCACCTCTTTCCAAGCTCTGTTTTTTTCGTCCCTTTTCTTATTACACAATGCCTTGTATTCTTTTTTTCTTTCTTTATACTCCTCCTTACACCCTCTTCCCTCTCTCCACCTTTTTAACTCCCTTCTTACATTCCTCTTTGCCTCCTTACACTCTTCATCCCACCACATTCTTCTCCCACTCCCTACTTTCCTTACCTCTCTTTCTCCTAACACCGTTCTTATTCTCTTTTTCATAATCTCCCATTCTTCTTCAACCCCCCTTTTCTCATCCCTCATCTCCTTCTGCATCTCCTCCATCTATTTTCTTTTTCCTTCCTCCGTCCATATTATCCTTTTTATTCCATCCTTCCCTCTATCCCCTTCCCTGTTCCCATTCTTCAACCTTTTTCCACTTCTGATCCAGATCACCATCGGATGGTGATCCGAATCCACTTGATTGATCCCCTATTTCTATTTTCTCCACATATTCCTTTGTGCTTACTACCCCTAACTTATAGTCAATCAGTGACTCCCCTCTTCCACCCGTGTATGTCCATTCCCCCTCCTCGTCTCCTTTTGTGTCCCCGTTCCATATTACCCATCCCAGTTCCTCTCCAGCAATAATCTTTCCTCCGCGTTCACTTTCTTATCCTTCGACCTCCTACCCTCCTCCTCCTCCTCCTTTTCTTCTCCCCTTATTTCTCCACCCTCTTCTCCTGTCCTCGTATTAAAATCCCCTCCCATTATTGTCCTCACTTTTCCATTCTCCCCCTTTATCCACTCCCTTAACTCCTTTAATTTTCCTCTATCCCCCCGTTTATATACACCCCCGCAATCCTCCACCACTCTCCCCCTATCCTCACTCTTCTCACTATTATCCCATCCCTTTATTCCCATCCCTTCTCCTCTCTTGCCTCCATCCCCTTCTTTACTCCCAGTAACATCCCTCCCATAGCCCTACCCTTTCTATTTTTCCTACCCGCCCACTGTACCTCCCAACTAAAATTTTTCGGCAGTTTCCCAACAATCCCCGCCCACTCTTTTTTGTCCACCCAAGTTTCCATTAGAATCACCACGTCCCAATTCTTCAACTTCTTCCAAAAACTTTTATCTTTTCCCTTAAGCCCAGCCACATTTCAAAACACCACTTTCACACTCTTATCCTTCCTTTCCTCCTCCTCACTTTCATGATTTTGTTCTCCTTTTTCCTCACCTAACCTTCCTACCCATATCTTCCTCTTTCCCCACCCGATCCTTCCCCCGCTTCCTTTCCCTTCTCTCCCTGTTCCCCCCTTCTTACTATTTTAACCAAGCCCCTTTTCTCCTCGTCCCATCTCCACAAAACCCCCTCCATCTTTATCCTGTCATCCTCCACCCAGACATTTTTTCTTTTCCTCCTCTCTCCCGCCGCAATCACGCCTACTTTTCTTCTTACCTCCCTCTCTTTCCACGATAGATCCTCCTCTATCCATACTTTTCTTCCCTTTAATCTCTCCTCTTTAATCTCTTCTTCTTATCCCACACTTGCTTCTTGTCCTCTTCCCTNTCCAGCCTTAACCACACCATTACCCTTTTATTCTCCCTTGCTGTGGTTATCCTCCTCATTTCGCCTATTTTCACTTCCGCTCCTATCTCCTTTAAAAGTTTTTCCACTCCCCATCTCCAGTCACCCTTTTCCCTAGGAACCCCTTTTATTATGACATTCCTCCTCCTTCTCTTTTCCTTTTCTTTTCTCTCTATATTCTCTTCTATCATTCTCAATCTCCCTTCCCATTTGTTCCCTATCTCTTCTTTTTTCCCTTCTTTTTTCCTTTCCTCTCTCCCTTCTTTTTCTTCCAACTTTTTCTCCAGCTCTCTCATTTTTTCTTTCATCTTCTCCCCCTTTATTCTTAATATCTCTTCCCTCCTCTTCTAATACTCCAACTCCCTCTCCATACTTTTTACCTTATCAATATACACCCCCATCTCCCTCCTAGTCGTCTCTAGCTCCTCCCATATCCTATTTTTTCCTTCTTTCCCCTTTTCTCCTGCATCTCTCTCCTTTCCACCTTCCTCTTTTTTACTCGGAGACCTCGCCGTCTTCCTGCTCTTTGCGAACAACCACTCCCCCTCCCTCTCCTTTCCCTCCTCACCATCCCTTTTTCTTTTTACCCAGCTATCTAGAGGNGAGTTCTCGCTACCCGACCTCCCCCTCCTCNATCTCTCCATGTTTCTCACCTTCTTCTCTATCCTTTTTTCGTTTCCTTCCGCCATTCTTTTTCCTCGCTACTATCTTAAGGCTTAAGCTCTTTCCGCCTTAAAGATGTCCCCAGGAATTCTCTAGGGCTCTACCCTCTGCCCCTTCTGCACTTTCTGCACCTTCTTTCTATTCACCACCTTTCTTTCCTTTGCCAACCTAACCTAACCTCCCAGCTCCTTGCCACCCTTTAACCTTCCTTAGTACCGTCCCCTCGCTACACTCACCTCCACTTATATGCCCTCTCCTTCCAACCTCGCTCGCTTCTTTTACCAACTGCTCGCGCATGCGCACTCACCTATGAGAATGTATTTTTTCAAAAGTGAAAAATTTTGACACGAGTTGCTTATTTAACCACATAAATAAGCGTTCCTGTTGAATTTCACCGACAATTGTATTTTTGCCCNAAGTTAGGTACTTTTAGTTAAACAGAGCAAATTTTGAACACGNGTGATTTTGGTCAATCACGCACAAATCACTTTAGAAAAGTACATTCTCAACTCATCTCCAAACTTTCCTTTGTTTCAGGGAGAGTCGACGCTGGACCAGGCACTTCGCCTGGACAGGTAAGTACAATACCAACTACTTGAATTGTGGCTGAAACCTAGAGGGTTGCCTGTACTAACTTGGACTCGCACGCTAACGCAATTTCGTCGACAATTACACTTTTCTCCAGGGTTAGGATCTTGCTCGACGAGCCGAGGNAAGTCCTTAATTGTCGCCCAAACTTGGCGAGGCATCTACACCTACGCAGACTCGCACACCGACGCAATTTCGCTGACAATTACATTTCCACCCAGGGTTAGGGTCTCCCCACCCGACGACCCGAGGTCAGTACCTAACACCCCAATCGTGGCCCAAACTTGGTGTAGCGCTTTATTGCTCAAAGACTATTCCGCACACACACTATCTCGAACAATTAATTTTTTTCACTGATGTTAGTCTCCGGCAACGACACCGAAAATCTTACAATTGTGGCTGAAACTTACACACTCGTCTCAACTACCTCCAAATCGCCTACACAAACAATTTTGCTGACATTTACTTTTGGAAGTGTACTTCGCAGAGAGATGTTAGTCAAGTATAAAAAAATTCTCACAACACCAATTGTGACTGAAATTTTGTAATTCACCTTCTCTACCGAAGTTCTCTTCATCTACCAAGTTCCGCCAACAATTGATTTTTGACGATTATCTAACACCCCGAGTTCACGACTCGTAGCCGGTTAGTATGGCAAAACTACAATTGTGCGCGAAACTGGCACGATCGCACAATCTACACTAGATCTGTACGTACGCACAATATCCGCCACAATTACACATGTTTACCCTAAGTGATGTTAGTCCTCGGTTAGTCCTCCCGCAAAAAGACTAACCCTACAATTTTGCTTGAAACTGATCGAGACGCTTAGACAGCCTAAGTAAATCACGCACACCAAGTATTTCTAACAATTCCAATACCTGAGAAAATTTTTTAGGTTTTATTTTTCTTCTCGAGCTAGATCGTTCCCGGGTATCGCATTGTACCTCAGTTGGTCTGCCCGGCCGTTGTGTTCACCCGCCTCCTAACCTTTTATCTTTCTAACTTATCCTACTCCCTCTTTCGTGAAGTCCGAGTCGCATCCGAGTTGTCAATACCTGTCAAATCCGTGGTTGCTCACAACTATCAATTTCAATTATAGCCCAAACTCTAGCAATCGCTGTAATCATAGTAGTTTGACATGACATTCGAGTTTGGCCAACAATCTTTAGTCGCGAAACTTTTACTAACTTTCATTTTTCTTTCAGGTGTCTGTCGTACTAACCCCCCAAAGGAGTGGACTAACCCGGTCACTGTAGGACAATACACTAAGTGAGTACTAACTTTCCTTCCATTATCTAATTGTTCTTTATTTTTTCAGGAACGATTCTTCAATGATTGCTCAGTAACTTGGTGACTTTGAGATATGTTAGGTTTTAACTTAACCTGCCACCTAACTTTCACTAAATTTTGAATTGTGTGCCACACTCTGCCTGCACGCTTTACGTGTAAACAACTCGATTCTAGAAGTTTTAACAACAATTGAAACTGTTAGTTTTACAAATATTGATGACATTATTAAATGTCAGTTTGGTGAGTGATCAAAAGGATTACTCTAAAATAAAAACAAATAAAATCTTTAATTTTTGATTGAAACTACCATGGGCCTTATGCACCCCGAGCGCTTAAATAAATATGAATATAAAATACAAATACATGGTTATATATAAAATTAGAGTAATATACCACGTTTGCCAATACAAATGTTTCGCGCTCGCTCTAAATAAAATAAAATAAACATTCGATTTGAAAGTCCTTCTCTTTGGTATGTCGTTGTATTCAACGCTCTTCGTCGTCTTCTTTGTTAACGATGGCCGCTGAGGTGCTTCCTCTGCGCTTGCCACGTCGCCTGGCAAAGGAGAGACAACCTCCAAACCCGTCGGTTGCACGGCACAAGAGTGGCGTGCGGGTCCGGCNAGTTAAGGCAAATTTCATTCTAATTGCTCAGCTTGGGAAAAATATTCAATTGTATCAAACAATTTACAACAAATGGTCAAATTGTTGACCTTCAACAGCCTGGCAATGTGCCAATCTGTTATAAACAGCTGAAACCGCATTCCGGTACGTTTCCGGCGGTATTAGTTTTATCTCTCGAGTTATTCTCCCTTTTAAATCCTCTAAATCTTGAGGCTTGGTGACATAAACTTTACTTTTCAAGTAACCTCACAAAAAAAGTCAAGTGGGGTCAAGTCCGGAGACCGAGGTAGCCACTCAATATGACCCCTTTGCCCTATCCACCTGTCCTGAAAGACCTCATTCAATTATTGACGGACAATGACACTATAATGAGGTGGAGCTCCATCCTGTTGGAAATAAATTTCATCCATATTTCCACCAGCTATGTCTCAAATAGCTGGAACAATTTGTTCGCGAAGCATGACTGTGTATACCTGTGCTGTCAAATTGCCTTCGATGAAGAAAGGGCCACCTGGTTTACCATTAAGAAACTGCCACCCCATACGTTAACTTTTTGTGGATATTGAGTATGATTGTCTCTTTCTCAGTGAGAATTATCGTCACTCCAGTACCTACAAGTGTGTCTATTTACATTTCCCGTCAGTTTAAATGTTGCCTCAGAGAAAACAATATTATTAAGTAATAAAGGATCGTCGACAATCATCTCCATCATAAGATTACAAAATTTGATGCGTCTATCAAAATTGTCTTCGGACAACTTGTGGCACGAATGGAGTTTGTATGGATACCATTTATTCAATTTCAAAATATTACTGACAGATGCATGACCGATTTCGTGTTCTTGTGCAACGCGATTGATGGAAATATAGGGATTTTCAACGAAAGACTGTAAAACATCTAATGCCTTATCATTATTTGTTGCTGTTTTACGTCTACCAGATCTTGAGCGGCTTTTAACGCTACCAATGTCCTCGAAACGTTGAATAGTACTGATTACAGTACTTTTAGAGATCCTATTATTTTCATTCCGCAAATTTTTATTAAATAATCGCGTTACTGTTTTATACCTTCTTTGTTGATCTTCCCATCTTCGCATCATTAACAGTGTTATTTGATCTTTTTCAGAAAGCTCCGCCATTCTTAATTAGAGCAAAGAAGAATTAATCGAGTAAGTGATAGGAAAGTGATCTAAATAATTGAGTAAAAAAAATACTAATTATTAAGTGTTGGTCCAACTATTGATTTGTTTATTTCAACCAGCACTAGCAAAAAGCTCGTTAAGCAATTAAAAATCTAATAGATCAATTAATAATATTTACGAAACATTCTAGGGCTATTGGAAACAAAATGAAGATATTTGAGACAATCAATTGAAGCGCAATGGCTTCTTTTGTTACAGAAAAAATTTTTGGGGCTGTTTGTTTTTGTCCACAAGGTAACTGCTACTCGCTAAGAAGAAGACAGCACTGCATCAAAGATTAAAATCAGTGATCCGTATTGTTTGCTCCAGAGCTTGTACATTGGTGCCTGCGAGAGTGAAAGAATAAAGATCGGCCCCGCCACCGCTTTCGGGCAGATTCCCGCTAACGCCTTTGGACATCACGCATTCGAGCAACCTCTCGCGATCACCTTCGTGCAGTTTTCCGCCGTAGCCTGTTACCCAGTACCCCACCGGCAACCAGGGAGACCGAGGTGGCAACCCAGAGAGAGGAGGAAACGGACTCACCGGAGTTCCTTTCGCCGGAATCCGAGGAAGGGAACGACGAGGACCAGCGCTGAAGTGGCACAGCGATCACCGCAAACCTGCAATACGCGAAAAGTTCATTTAGTTGCGTTATAAAAGCCAAAGGTTGAGAAATTTTGTTATTTTATTTTCTTCTTTATTTTGTTTTATTTTTGATTTTTTATTATATTTTTTTTATTTATGTTTTATTTTATGTGTGTTATTTTTATATGCGTGTAGTTTAAGTTCAGCCACTAGAATAACATTATATGATATGTTCTATATACCTATGTATTGTTAGTTAGTACTTTTAGTATAATTACGTATTATTAATTAGTATATTTTATATATGTCTACATATTGTTAGTTAACATGTTTTTGTAAACTTTATGTTAAAATACTAGAGTAGCGTTGTAAGCGCAGTTGGACTGCGTAAGGGGGCAGCATAGAACCCTGAAAAAAAAAGAAAATTTTAGTTTAAGCGTTTATGAGGGGGGATCACACATTCTAATACACACACGTTTTAAAGAGCACTACACACACGACATGTTGCACAAACACTTACTTGTCTTTACACACACACAACACTTTCATAAGATACATACGTGAGACAAATCACACACACATGTACTCTTCGATCACACTACAAACAATCATTAACACACACACAAAAATCATTTCATAGACATACTCACAAACACACTTAAGGACTTTCACCCACACCAGACAACACGTAGTCAAGCAACCATTCACACATATACAAAGAACATCCTTAATATACACAGTCAACATCAACGAATATACACCAAAAACATAACACTTAAGGATAAAATAACCACCACACATCACTCACCTACCCATACACACTTTAGTCACATCACAAACGCTCATTAACATCCGCTCAAAGATCACACTACACACACGCTAACGTTCACACTTACGAGCCAAAAACTATCACACAAGGTTCACACATACAAGTACTCGCGAAACATGCAAACAATTGCTCTTGAGACATACACACAGGTTACAAGTATACAAAAACACGCATGCATCAATACGCTCGATAAGGGCACACACATAACCATACACACCGGCGACACTCACACTACTCACACACAAGCGCAGACACACTAATACATTCTTTTTACACCTCATAAGTATACACATAAACATGTACCTTAAGGGTCCATACATATCTCATTCACACACCATACGAGCACACACCACACACACGCAATCATGACCCTTATCATTCACTTTCACATCACACCTACAACAATCAACACACACATTAACAAAGGACAGACACACCGCAAACATCACACACAGACATGCTGTTAACACACACACACGCACATGCACTAATTCACATCTATACAAGTACTCACATATAAAACTAAACACGCATCTTAAGGTGAAATACGTACATAAATCACACACCACTCACACACACATGTCACACATTCACACAAACTCCCTTAAGATTCACATTCACTCCACACCACATTCACACAAATATACATATTAAGGACCCGTTCATACACCAAACACCCGCTACACACACAAAAAAATCTACACCTAAGGATAAACCCCTATAGAGTAACGATCTGGGGAAAAGGAACTACTTCGTAGCGGCGGAGTAGACGCGCGCGCGCGGAGAAGGCGTGCGGCGCCCAATTCCACAGTCTTAATCGAACTGGCGTGCCGAGCAGATGTGAGAGCAAGCGTGCATGTAGATAACAAAGTTTCGGAGACTCAGTCATTGTTTAGAACATTTATAGTGTTTATGATATTGTGCAAACATTATAAAATTGTTGGAATAGTGAATAAATATAGAAGACTTGTTGGTACATACCTAAAAACTGCGTTGTGTGTAACGTATCCTTGCCTTTCTATCCGAGTATTCCGGGATCCTGTGGCAGCATCCGTAGACCTGGAACAAAAAATAAACTTTTGTCACTTGGAGGAGAAAGTGTCTGGCGACCGTGGTAACATACCTACCGTGAGTACCCGATCAAATATTCTCCTAACCCCGGTTACAAGCCTACTAGCATAACCGCTTGAAGCCGTACAACTTTGCTATTGGACATTTTTCCAAAATGCATTCTTACTAAAAATATTAGAGGGATCTGACACTTTTTAATTAATGTATTTTCTTTAAACCAATTAATTGGTCTCATTATTCCGCGCACAAAAATATTAAGGTTATGATTACTAAATAAAACTAAATAATATTTTACAAAATATTTTACATTTTGTGTCAAAAAATTGTTAACTTCACAAACTTTTATAACTTAAAAAATACTTAATAAAAATAAACTTTATTATAGTGTTTTGGAAAGCTCTCAAAATAAGCTATAAAAATATGCAATAAAATGTAGGGGGGTTTTTTGTTTTTAAATAAGGTTGACATTGAAATGACCTTAAAGGACATGGTCAAGATCAAAGTCAAGGTCATCATCTTACTCCTCGCTTGAAACCACACAACTTTGCTATTGGACATTTTCTCCAAAATGCATTCTAACTAAAGATATTAGAAGGGTCTGATACTTTTCGATGATCCTGTATGTGTGGATATGTGTTTGGATGAATTTTATTCGAAAGAAAAGAAGGGAGCTAAACAAATGTTTTATACAAAAGTTGTAGATCTCGACGAGGTTTATCCATGTGTGTGAAGTTTTGACCCTTTAGAGTTAATAATTTAAGAGTTATGAAGTTTTGAAAATTTGGGAAAACTTAAAATGAAGTGGGCTAAAAAAAGCTTCAAACAAAAATTGTAGAGGCCTAACGAAAAGGTCTTATGGTCCGACTCTTTATCTCTAATATTTTAGAAGTTATGAAGTTTTAAAAAATTTTGCATTTTTTTGTGCTCAATCGATGTAACTTTTTAACACACTTTTTAATTAATAAATTTTTGATACGCATCTTGCTGCATCGCTTTTGTTCTTAAAAACAAATATTGGCAATAAAAAAAATAATGCGTTATTTTACAAAATGCAGTCTCATTTTATGACACGCAGCAACNATCATTATGTACTCTGTATTTCGATACTAAACTTGTATAAGAAATATATATTAATTTTTTTCCCTTGTTATTTTCCATTTTTTCAATACGTGATTAACAAATAGTAGACGTAACAATGATCGTTTCTACGTTGTCTTTGATCGGAACCAGTTTGATATTTTTCTTTCTTTTTTTTTATCTGAATTAAAGACGATTTGTCGCATATAATCTATTATGTGTATACATATATATACATATGTATACACACAAAATGCACGAAGTATACAATTTAACCGATCCATGTTTACATTGTGTATTTAACATAACGCCGATGATACTTGTCGATGTCATACTTGTTGAGAATATAGAATTATTTAATTGTATTTAATTAATGCTAGAATTCTTTGAAAAAATATAGATTTACTTTAAAGAAGCGTTTACTTGTCGTATAATTTATGTAGTAAAAAATAATAAAAACTGTTTCTATTGAACTCTTTCTTTACGGTGTATGTAGCCGCAAATATAATATCTTTGTACAAAGAAGTCGGCCGCGAGTATACAGGGTGGGACATTTAAATTGAGACAACCGAATATTTCAAAAACAAAGTATTTTATAAAAAAATGTTACAGACAAAAGTTGTTATATTTTGAGGAGGAAAGAGTACTGCATTAATGATTTTTAAGTTCGAAAACGTCTTCAAGGTCATTTGAAGGTGAACTCCATTTTTTTAAATAGGAACCTACAGTTTTCTCAACAGATCCTCAATCCTTACCAAAAAGTGAGTAACTTTTGTCTGAAACTTTTTTTCTATGATACATATTTTTCGAAAGAAGAGGCAAAATGTCCATTGATCATTGCGTCAAAATAACGATTTGATATAAGCTTTTTGAGCAGATACAACGTTCCAAAATTTCTTGCAAATACTGGAACAGAAAATAAACATAAAAATAAACAAATTATAACTTATTAGAAAAATTATTAGAAGAAAATGTAGTTCTCACGATTAATGTGTTATTTCAATAAATGTTCGAAATGATGACCTTCAGCTTCGATGCATCTTTGTATTCGTCCGAGAAATGATCGGCAGACGCGTAACAACAAGTCTTCATCGATCTGTCTGCATGCGTTTCTTATTCGGTTGATCATATCATTCCGAGTCGTTGATACGTCGCGATATACGATTTCCTTTAGATTGTCACCCGGGGCCACAGTGGGGACACGGGCCGGTTTTGAGGAGGAGCACAGCCACACCAGGGGATGGATCCTAATGGCGCAGGAACAGCATGAGGCAAAACAGCGCAGAAAGGAGGCCACGCAATGGGCCGAAATGATCCTGGAAGACATCCTAAAGTTGGTGGAGGCGGAGATGTAAATAGTTGCACAGATAATCTAAAACAGAGACATTAAGCGTTGTTATTTTATATAGATATATTCCATTATTTGTATTAGTACGCATAAAGCGTGAATGTAGCATTAAGTACTTACCTCCGTCAGTTAGGAAGATAGATGATAAAAGTAGCGGGATAAGCCTGCCAAGGAGCAGCAATCGCAAGACGAAGGGATGTTACGGCATCCTGAAGGATTAATTTTTGTTATCAATTTTGTTTTTTGTTTTTTGACATCTAAAGTTCAAAGATGTAAAGAATAGAGATTCGTGCTCGCACAAGATTCGCGATGACTTCCATGTCGTAAGGTCAGTAGACNATACAACATGGCTAAACTTTAGTCTGGACGACGAACGTGCGAATGGTGGTTTGGTACGAACATGCGATGAACATGCGCACCCGCGTTATGCTTATTGCACGTTCAAAATTAGGAGGACGGAGTTTATTGTTAGCCGTTATTTACTGGCAAAGAAGTTACCCGGATGTATATCGTGCTCAAGCGCGACAGACTTAAGGTCTTATTTGGTTTTCAATTTGGTTATGTAAAAATTTTAATTTGGTAAACTCGCTATATAATCTTAAACACGTATCGTTAATCAACCTTTCTTGGATACACGACAAAAAGTATCATACGCAGTAGTTTGGGTAAACTATCAAAAACAGATGTGTTTGGTTCATAGTTTCGGGGTCGAAATTCGAATTAAGATATGAAATAATATAAAAAGCGTTAAGACTATGCTTCTTGTCGTTAATAGCATAGTTAAACGGATGAACTATGTGAATACACTTACGAAGATCGAGATTTAACAAATAAGTTAGTTAAAGGATGTTACCTGTCACGGAACGTTTGGTAGACTGAGGACACCCACTTGGACGTGCGTACGACGACTAGAGACCTGAAACAAAAGAAATTATACGTTAGTAATAAATATTCGGAAATTAAAAAATTAAAGACAGATACTTACGTGGACGAACACATTGACGGTTGGGGAAAAACAAAACTTAACTTTTTTCAACAGGAATCAAATAAGGCCGATACGAGCCATT
>NW_018021356.1:29635-40470 GCF_002006095.1 Pseudomyrmex gracilis | reverse complement strand
GTAGGTTCGTAGGTTAAGTGCATGTTTTGTCGTAATTTCGCGAATCGAAGTCAAGCCCTGGAGTGGCGATCCGGCGCCAAGTAGCCCATTCACGTTATTTGTGTCCGTNCGTTTNTATTTCTTTTTGTCTTGTTTGTCTAGCGAGCGTATTTGTGTGCGTGTGCTGTGATTATCGGAACGTATCGCTTGCGTACCGTCGGATCTCGTCTACCGACGGCAATCATCCGCCGCGGTAAGAAATTGTCATAACGAAATCGGATTTTTCTCGTGCGATCGGCTAGAGTAAGGTGTGTGCGAGTCGGAAGCTGTGTTGATCGGTAAGAAATCTTGTGCTGAACTAACGTGCGGATTAACGACAGTTTCGGATGGTAAATTTTCAAGANAATTTTNGCCAAACTATTTGCGAGCGTACGGTGAATGCGTGTCGACTTTCGAGCGTATAAGTTGTCCGGGATTATTCGCGATCGAGTCACGTATTGTACGAGAGCGTTGCTAATCGTGTTTTGATAAGTGAAAGAGAAAAGCCAACTCCGACGTCGCGCCCACTTTGCTCTGTATCGCAAGTACTTTCTTTCGAGTGCATGCGCGTAGATTGAGAGATCGGCTCGACGTAATNTTTTGAGCCTAGCGACACGAAACCGGCGAAAGCTGCGCGGCNAGGGGAGCCAGTCGACCAAATTGCAATCTTCAGCAAAACAAGTAAGTCCGGGTTGATCCACGGCTTGTGAAAAGGCGACTGCACGCTATTTTATTGCGGCTTATTGTTTGCCCTGCACATCTGCTTGCACTCTCTAGCTGTTTAGCCTGCATCTAGCTTTGCGCCCCGAGATTGCTGTATTCTCGTGCCTGCGCTTGTTATCTTTCGGCTGGACTCTTCGAGTACAGTTTCGCGTCCAGTACTTTTGCGGTGTCGTTCCGATTCATTAATTTGTATCGTTAACTTGCGTGATACGGTTTGGTAATTGTCGTAATTCGTCGTGNATTCCGTATCTTTTGTTTGTAATATTTTCGATTATATCGCCGTAGCTTATTCGGTCTCATATTTCTTTTACATTCTTTTTTTAATGTTACTTCTGTTATCTTATCGNTTTTATATTATCTTGTAACACATTTTTTCTTNCTACTATTCTTTATATCATTTCTTTTATATTATTTCTGCCGTTCTACACTCGTAATAAATTGTCAATTAATTATTAAGTCGTGCCAATTAATTCTAACTCTCTTTCCTTTATTTGAGCTTCCTATCGCGAGGTCAAGGGACAGCTTGCATTCTGAATTTTTATTAAATCCAGCCTCTCTCCGTTCCCAAAAGAGCTAGTCTTGTCGAGTGACGCTGATTTTTGACGCGACTCCGCGTCTGGCGCCCAAAATTATTANCAAGTATTCGTCAACTCGACCTGGCGGTGCTCGTTCCGGGCCATTTTTTCTGTCCTACCCGTGATTCGACGTTGTCTTCTCGCGGACGCTCACCTGAGTCCCGGGAAGTAATCTCCGTTTGCGGGGGAGCGGCGCGAGAATTGCGATACCACCGCGAAAAAACGTCAAAGTATATTATATATAAATTAATTATATATATATATAATTAATTTCTTCTGTATGATTTCTGTGTCCGTGAGTGTTCTTCTGAATACGTNCTACAATTGGCATATATCTATTTGTTATAACATATTTAGTTGTTATATTTTTTTCATCTTAGGTATATACGGTTTTCACTATTTATTTTTTAATGTTTCGATTTTTACATATATTTAATTGTATACACAATATTTTATATAGATATAATAGAATAAAATAATAATATAATAGAATTATATTTATTTAGTGGCTACATATAAATATTAATATTAAATATACATATAGTTTTTTAAACAAGACTTTTACAGTATACGTTCCTTCCATTTACCGGAGAAATTAATAGATCCATCTATTAAACACACATATATATATACCTGTTATTTGTCAACGTTAAATATTAAGTAAATGGCCAATACTTTTACGTTTTGAGAAGAAAATAGGAAGAAAGAGCAGTTACATTATCGACACGACGTAGTTGTGGACATCCGATTGCTACTAGTTAGTTCGCACGGCGCTCGTTGGCGCTACGAGCAACCGCCCCGCTTGCCCCCCGATCCCCGCGTCTATTCCGCGATTTATTGACGCGTTGTGTACATACCTTGGAATTGCCATATTGTCGAACCGCCATATTGCACCGCGTGTGAAGTCGCTTTTGGTGCGCGTATGAAGTCNCCATAAAGAGCCCTTCCTGTGACGTCACTTCCTGACGCCACGTGACGTTATATCCTGCAGTGCCACGCCCCNGCGTGACGTCATCGTGACGTCATTACTTTTCCCACGCGTAACGTCATTACCCATTTCCATGTGACGTCATGCCNCGCANTCCCTCCTTTTTCCCCCGTGACATCATACCCAGCGCCCCCCGAAGCTCCTGAAGTAGAACCGGCCTTGTTTCACTACTTACATCTTTGAGAACGCTACTATTCCGAATAACATTCCTCCCTTACTTCTCGCATATTATACGCAAACATCGCAAAAATGCCTATGTCGCTTTATACAACTCCAAAAACGAGAAATATGGCTTTAGTTTATCTGCGTCCGACATAACGTTAAGTGAATGATCCTGTAGTTTAATATGGATCATTTTGNACACGGACNTTTTATAAAATGATTTTTTTGTTTCTAAAGTTTTGATATTTTGCCAATTAACTGTATGATCCATAGCAATTCGATGTTTTGTGACGACATAAGTACTCTCAGTACGATAGTTAATTTGATTTTTATGTTCTACAACTCTCGTTTTGAGCTTCTTTCTGGTCTAACCCACATAAGAAGCATCCAAAGTATTACATTGCGAATAGTATACTACATTTTTGTGTTTATATTCAATGGGATCTTTAACAGTTTTGATAAATCTATTCAATTTGTTCAGATTTCTATACGCTAACGAAGCTTCGTCTCTTCTCTTCAAAAACTTGGAAATTCCTTGTGACAAGCCATTTGTGTAAGGTACTACGAATAATTTTTTAACCAATGAATGAATATAAGGCCTTACGAGCCGTTCTCAAGGTGTTTGAGCGAGAACTTATACATGTATATATATATATGTATACACATGTAACGAATTCACTTGTAAATTTTTACAAGTGAGTTTTTTGAATTGAAATCTCAATTCTTAAAATCATACGGGATGCTAGATTTGCATCTCACATATGAGAGACCCCGGATACCCCCCTAACTAATTATTAAAATATTGCGAAAAAAACTCCTCGGCAAGGAATAATTTTTTGTTTCCATTACCCGAAAGTTGTTGGGAATACGAATGTTTTTTCGAGAGAATAAGATATTTAATTCTGTTAATAATTTTGAATACTAATTCCAAAGGGTAATTATTGGAAATGAGGATGCTGATTACCAAGTTTAAATTTTTTTCTTGAAACACTGAATGGGATAACAACATGGCTGTATGGCTACCATGCCAATAATTGTTCTTATTTTTGCGAAATTGGGTGCGCGGAGTGATAATGTAAATATCCACCCGAAAAGGTAGTCTTATGATGCCAGTCACAAATTATTATATTGTCGTTAGTTATTACTAATTTTACATTTAAGAAACTCAATGTGTTCTTATCCTGTGTTTTAATCGTGAGTTTCAGCTTCTTATTGTATCCGGTGAAACTGTCTATAAGATAATCCGAGTCTCTGTTCGGTGCAGTTAAAATGATGTCATCCACGTAACAAAAGTAAAAAGGTGGTTTACATTTTAACTTGTTCAAAACTAAAGACTTTAAAATCTTGCATAACTATATCCGCGATAATCGGAGATAGCGGGGACCCCATGGGTATCTCTTGTTACCACCAATACTTTTGTATCGCGTGTTGTTGGCGACGTTGCGCGCCTGATGAACTGAGTTNTTCCTATACCCCTACAAGCCTTCCTGTAAGTGTCAAACCTTGTAAGTTAGGATACGCGGTATCAACCCCTTTGCGTAAGACTGTTTAATAAGAATTTCCGCGAAGCNGAAAAGAATGAACATTTTCGTCTCATAGAGGTTTTCGAGTTATATAGGTTCGAGTTATCGAGGTTTGACTGTAATATTATATAACAAATGCAACATAAATATTGTTCATTTTGATTTCTTTACTAGAACTTATAAAAGTTTCACTTGTTTTGTGTTATATAACAAACTTTTGGCAAAAAACACGCGCTTTGCAAGTTATTTTAAAGTCGTTCTATGATATCGCAAAAATCTCGCGAAAGTGATCAATCGTGTTGAGATTGAGTGATTTGATAGTTGCGATTAGTCAATTTTGTGAGAGTTGCATTTGCTCTCTATGCGACTACTATAAAACTATCTTTACGTTTGCAGATATTTCGTAGTTTAGAAGATCTGTCATGTAGCACGACAGATATCATAGACTTATATATAAATAGACCCAGCATTCTGTGAGAGGAGTTGTCCGCGTCTTCTAAAGGACAGAACGATATGCAGTAAGATGCTCTCTCCATCACTTCGCCGGTCCGGAGAGGAGAGCGTTGAAGGGAAANGAACTTAAAGGCGCGCGCACCGNGCTTATACGTGTAATATTGGCAANGTTCGGAAACATCATTCGTGTCATTTACAGAAAATGTCTTATTGCTGCATTTGCAAATCGCATTCTGGCTTTCATGCAGATATTACATTTCATACGTACGTAAATAACTTTGAATTGCAGTAAAAATAGTTTACATCTAACCTACAATCTATATATAATAACAGAAACTTTTTTTCAAGCATACCACGGTCTGAATAATTCCGAGCAAAATAGATTGCTGTGATCGGAAAAAATGTATCTGATTACAGCAAAGTGTGCAGTGATCATTTTAAACCAAATAATATTCAGTACAAAACTAATAGACTAGGTCAAATACAAACATATTTAATAAAAGGAGCAATTCCTACAGCANAAAAATGCCAAGATTTGCACGATACAAGGTAAGTTCATCAGAAGCTATTTATGTGATAAAACTCCGGAATAACATTTATTCTTTAATATAAAAAAATTTTCATCTTTATGATATTGAAGTTGCCAACATAGGAAAAATCAGACTTTTTTTGTGAATCACAATCAGATTNATACCAACAAGAAAATATCTCCAACACTAAAAATTCAACATTCCAACACCCCGAAATAATTGAAGATGTTCTATCTCCTGTACTTCAAAATAATATGGATAATAGTCACGATTCAATGTCAACAAGGTAAGTCATAATATGTAGTAAGAAAAATATGAAATTCTTGTAACAGTTAGCAAGCAGTATGTTTATATTTCTTTTTATTTTTACAGAAAAAGAAAGCAATCTGTGGATGAAACTGCCACATGCAATAAAATACAAACTGTCAAATTTATTGGAAATCTTTGCGCTGAAGATTTTACTTCGCCCGAATATTATGAGGTACCTACGAAGTACCTAAAAAAACACAACACCCAGTAAATAGTCTTCAAAAGCAAGTTGGTCGATTAACAAAGAAAGTAAAATGCCTTAAAGATTTGCTGTCACAGTTACACAAGAAAGGTCTTTTGTCAAGTAATGCTGTCGATGCTTTGAAGGTAAGTTAACGAGGCAAACTTTCCAGTGACTCACTTTTNTCACTAGTTTTGGTAAATTCAGACAAAAAAGCAGTAGAAAGATTATACATACATAAAAAGATTTGATAAAATCCTTAATGAGAAGAATGATTGGCTCAAACTGGAGAAGTTACAAAGCGACTACAGAACAAAATTGAGAAAAGAAAATACGGACTCGTTACTTTTTCAAAATCAAATTGTAAAAAGTACTTCGTTTGGAATGTCATATGTTCTGTTTTTTAAATTTTGTGTGCTTTTGCCATTTATATGATATTTTAATTTTTTTATTTTAATCTTTTTATGTAGTTTAAGAATTTCTTGGAGTATTCAGAACAATACTCCAAAAACTTCTTTTTGTACATGTATGTTACACATAATAAGCCATCAATGTCAATTTTTATATTTTTATTATAACTCATAAATTTTAAGTATTATTTACATTTACATTTTTAAGCTTCGTGCGCCGCGAAAGTAACAGTATATATCATTATATATACATATATATATATATATACATATATATATATATATATGTATATATATATTATAATTTATAAGATACTTTTGTACTTGCATTTATCAACTTGAAAATAACAATAAAAAACAAGTTTAACATAACCTATATTTCTTTTTATTTTTTTCTAACAGTGTACAATAAGTCCTGCATTGACCGAAATCCTTCAAAACGTCCTGCCCACAAAAAACAATACCTATCCAAACGAATTAAAAGAGTTTGCAACTAGNTTGATGTTCTATTCGACAGCTACCTATGAGTATACAAGACAAATAATACGTGGCTTGCCTCATCCGGAGACTGTACGTCAATGGTATAAAAAATTTGACTTCAATCCTGGTATAAATGCAGATATTTTAAGTTTGCAACACATAGTNGAAGAATATAAGAAAAAAGGTAAACAGTTACAATTTGGTTTGCAAGCAAATGCATCTAAAAAAATATATTGAATTTGATGGTAAAACCTCACGTACGGACTTGTTGATCTCGGAACTGGAGTGTCGAATGATTCAGAAGAAGCAACTTCNGCATTGGTTTATATGTTGTGGCATTAAATGGTCACTTTAAAACTCCTGTAGCTTATTATTTTATAAATGGTCTCGCAGCCGAGGAAAGAGCTAATATTACAAAAGTAATTTTATGCACTTTGCATGATTTTGCTATTAATAGCATATGCACCTTCACATTCGATGGCACAAGCGTTAATATTTTTACAGCTGAACGTCTTGGAGCTAACTTTGACGATATCGATAAAGAAATATTTTTTAGACATCCCATTCATAATGATTCCATTTATATCGTATTCGACTCTTGTCATATGATAAAACTTGCAAGAACCGCCCTATCAGATTTTAATCTTTATGATGACAACAGTAATGAGATTAAATAAAAATATCTTGATAATTTGATTCCTCTTCAAGAAACAGAAGNTTTGCATTGCGGGACGAAAATTCGTAGAAGGCACATAGACTTCAAAAGAGAAAACATGAAAGTAAATCTAGCCGTGCAAGTTCTTAGCAGAAGCACACCTGATGCGTTATTTTTCTCAGAAAATGATCTCAAATTACCAAACTTTCAAGATGCCAATGGAACATCAACAAATTTTGTCGAAATTTAAACGATATGTTCGATTTTCTAAATGTCAGGACAAATTTTTGTTATAAAAATGAATTTCAGCATTCCACTCGTCCAGAAAATATTGACAATTGGATAAAAAGGTAGAAGAATGGATTGCATACATTAAAGTATTGAAATTGAAACCAAAGAATAAGACTTCAGAAAATCAAAATAATATCATCAATAAAAACTTATNGATTGAAAACAATCTTAACGTGACTGAAAAAAATGTAATTAATATTTCACGTGATAATGGAAAAATGTACAGGAAAAAAAGTATATACAAAAAAAATACAGAGAACACACTGGTACTATTTTAAAAAGTAATAGAAAAACAAGCTTTCTCGGTTTAATTATTACTATAAAAAATGTATTACAGTTAGNAAAAGAATTATTTAAAAAAAAACTCGTGGCATACTTTCTAACATATAAACTTTTTCAAGATTACTTGAAAACATATTTTTCAGTTTTCAAAAGGATGGGTTTAATAATAATCCGAGCTGTCGTCAATTTAAAGCAGCATATAAAAAATAGCGACACATGTACATTTACTCGTACCAAAATCTGCGACCTGCAGATTACAAGACCAAACAGATTTACTTAAAGTTAAATTAAGTGATACAAGCATAAATATTATTAACGAAGATGATCAAATTGAAATTGAAGAAATCTTCAGTCAAAGTTTTGATCACGATTATAATGTTGATAAATTTTTGTTTTAGAGTCAGTATAAAGATAATGTCATTGCTTATATTGCTGGTTTTGTTGTAAAAAATTTAAAGGAACAAATACAAAAAAGATACTTGTTAAACATGTTTAAAAGCTTTAGAAAGTGATGGCCCTTCTTGTTCATTACAAACAAGAATTACAAGAAAGAATAGAGGGTCACACACACACATCAAAACATTTATTAACAACTCCAAGAAGATGTACTTAAAATTTGCGTTTGTGCAAAACAGATAATAAGGAATGTGAGCCACACCTTCTAAAAATAAATAATGTAATTGCTAGACTAAGTTATCGAACAAAGTTAATACTTCCCACAAACTTATTTAACAGTCTTACAACAGGTATGTTTCCATCCAGATGTTGAATCAAATCATAAATATAATTTAATCAACCACAGTATAGAAAAATTCCTAAAATTAAGAATTCATCATAAAACGACAACATTTAAAGATAACCTTGTCCGATTTAGATCATTTTGGAATCGATTAGTTAGTTTTAATAATCAGTAAATGTAATAATAAAAAGTATAATTAATAAGATATGAATAATAAAAATAGTTATTTATTTTTCTACATTCGGTAAAACTATTTGTTTTTGCTTTTTTTTGAAGATATTATACTTTGCTATTATCCCTATTACGCGTATAAAACGTATATGGCTGCATTCGGAAACACCACTTATGTGCACTTTATCTTTTTCGCTCATTAGATTTAAAATAAAGATAAAATGACTNTTGTGTGCACACAAATGATGTTTTCGAATGTAGCCAATATTACAGGTGTAAGCGCGCGCCTTTAAGTTCCCTTCCCTTCAACGCTACCCCCTTCAGACCGGCAGAGTGACGGAGACAGCACCTTACTGCATATCGTTCTGTTCTTTAGAAGACGCGGAAACCTCNTCTCACAAAAGACGCTGAGTCTATTTATATATAAGTCTATGACAGATATACACATGCATAATAGTCATATGCTGTTTTGGGCTCTTGTTTTTTCTGGCAAGAACCTGAGCACAATAGAAAAAATATTAAAAATAAGAATTAGAATTAGAAGTTAAATCTAGTATACAATGACAAAAAATAAAATATAACATATAAATACAGGAGGAAGTATATCAATGGCACTGAGCATTCGTAGGAATAATATTTTAGTATTAAAATTATAAAGTTTAAGAAGTCCTGGAGACGTGTGGAGACGCGCCAAGCAGCAATTATCGTGTACGTGTTGTCGCGAAAACTACTTTGTATTGCTTGTTTTGTTTTCCTGTGTTGTTNTTATTCGAAACATCGGCAGATAGTCGGCTAGAGTTAACGTTATTTAAAAAAATCCTATCGCCGTGCTGTTTATATTGTGTGTTGTTGTGTTGCCGCCCGGCCNGTGCTTTTAAGAGGGTACTGGATACCGACTATAGCGACCTGTAAACCGACGTTTCTTAAATCAGATTCTGTGTCGTATTTACTGCATCAAATCCAAAATGCTTCTCCAGAAATAAGTAAATTGTGCTAAGAAATGGCTGGTGTGCTTTGGAATGTCAAAATTCAGCACAAATTTTTTCTTCTACAGTTTTCTTCTATAACCATATACTATCACCATATACTCATGTANGTAGAATTATTTCTAAGCTTATGTAAGTATTTGCAGAGAGTTAGCCTCAAACATACGANAAAAACAAATCGAATGAACTATTTAAATTATGATTTGACCATCTCATTGAGTAGAGAAATCTGAGCTCGTGATGTGTATTTGATATCATACTACCATGATAAAAAATTAACCGGAATTTTTAATTTAAACNTCGCGGGNTTATCGGTTTAGAATTCTGTTGTTTGTATCACGTTGACAGCACTGTTACAGACACCCATGCCAAGCTTCTGCTTATCAGCTGTTCATTTACCTTTATGACAATGATTTCTTTACATCAAGGTNTTACGTCGCGGCGATTTTTACAATAGATTCAAAACTTGAACAACGTTCTTGCATTAAATTTTGCTATAAAANTGAAATTAAGTNTTCCGACACATTAAAAATGTTACAAAAGTGTTATAGTGACNATACTCTATCGAAAACACAGGTGTACCAGTGGTATGAACGCTTTAAAAATGGTCGTGAGGCTGTTGAGGACGATACTCGTCCTGGGAGGCCATCGACATCGAAAACTGATGAAAACGTCGATGAAATCCGACAATTGTTGATCGAAAATCGCAAATTGACGATAAGGGAGATAGCTGAGACCACCAACATATCATTCGGATCNGTACGCAAAGCTATCCGCAAAAAAAGACCTGCTTTGTGGGGCAACAACTCGTGGATTCTNCATGACGATAATGCGCCATCTCATAATGCGTTGATTATTCGTGAGTTTCTCGTCAAAAACAACACCAATGCCATTCAACAACCGCCCAATTCACCTGATCTGGCACCATGTGACTTCTTCCTATTTGATCGACTCAAAAAACCACTACGAGGAACTCGTTTTGAGAGTGTGGAAGCAATAAAGCTAAAATCGCTGGAGGCACTAATGGCTATACCAAAAACCGACTTNCAGAAAAGCTTCAAGGGGTGGATCAATTGCTGGCACCAGTGCATCGCAGCCGACGGGGACTACTTTGAAGGGGACAACTTGAATTTTGAAGAATAAACATGTACTTTTCTTTTTATGAATAAATCCCGGTTATTTTTTGATCATGGTAGTATACTCTCACTGTTTCTGTAAAGAACAGCAGTATGTAGTTCACAAAAATNNCAATAGAAAGTGCTGCACTATGACGCGTGCGCATATGACCATTATGCATGTGTATTTCTGTCGTGCTGTTTGACAGATCTTCTAACCTACAAATCTGCAGTCATAAAGATC
>NW_018021356.1:22870-24399 GCF_002006095.1 Pseudomyrmex gracilis | reverse complement strand
TAGCGCAGAATATTTGCTCTCATGTCTCTCCACAATCTTTCTATATTTTGTGTGCACTCTTGTGTCTGGCTTCACAAAGTTGGTTGAGTGGTTTACATTTATTCATGATGTGATGGATGTAATTTTCATTACGTAATGCATCATATGCACGCCATTGATCCGTGTAAATGATTGAGCTAGGAGCAACACATTTACGAATAATAGGCAACAGTGTTTCTGTATTTCGACATGATACCGGCAAAACAAAACCTTTTTGCGTACTTCTCTCAATGCCACCGAAAATCCGTTATCCTTATACTATACGTCCAATATTGTATTTCCTTTTTCCTATTTTTGCCTCATCTAACTCTACAATTTTATTTTCTCCACCACCAGATTGTTGTTTACTTGATATCCACTGTTGAAACAACTAGAGAAGTTTAGTTAGCAAACTTAATTAACTAAACTTAACTACTTAATAAAATGAAAAGCAGATATATTACTTACCTTTCGACAAAAATTTGTCCAATCCACTAAAGTATTATTGTTTATTTTTAATTCAAGTTCTAAGAATTTGGATCGTGGTGGCTGTAGCATTAAGAAGTACGCAATAAAGCGACAAATTTTTGGTAAATCCAAGTGCGCTCGTTCAAACCACGTTCCGAAAAATGCGCTTAGTTTACACGTTACTTTTACACCTTAGTTGCACGTCACTTTTCGTCTTTTACGACCTTGTATAGTTTTATAATAATGTTTTCCGCAATGAAATACATGATTTTGAAAACTGTTCGTTAATAGCAAAACATTTCCACACTTCGGACACGTTATTTGTTTACGAATAATTTTTTTTTACTCAAAACCTTCCACAAAGAATCAAAATTGTGTGTGAGATTCAGGAATTTATGGAAACGCATGGTAAAACTTTTCAAAATGCAACCGTGTACGACAGAAAACTATTCCACACTGAGCAAAAAGGCGATTACGTACGAAGAAATCAAAACAAAACAGAAACTTTCGGGGTATGCTACATATACACACATCGTTGGCAACATAAACATTTCTCATTTTCTTCTGAAATGTACACGATGTCGAATAACAATAGTTTATTTATGAAACATTTTTTGTTTATAACTTTTTTATAAACAATGAGCGACGGCTAAAACCTTCATATTGTTACTCAGGAAAGTAATCTTAATAATATATGTGAACGAGAGCCGATCGGAGAAGGCTCCCCTTTTCTGTATATTTACCAGTAAAACTTTTATAAGTTTTAGTAAAGAATTCACAAAGTGAATATTGAAATGTGATTATTTTTTGTATTTGTTCTGTAATATTTTATTGTAGTGCAATAAATTATGTAATATTACATAGTAATGTATTACATTTATATTGTGGTGCATTCAAGTAATATCCCAAGCAACCAGCTGACGTTGTAATGACGTAAATATACGTGATTTTTGTCACTAATTGGTGATTATGACCTAAATCTGACGTTATTTTGAACGTCATAACAATGACGTCAGTATATACGTCACACATATACGTCATAT
>NW_018021356.1:19091-21223 GCF_002006095.1 Pseudomyrmex gracilis | reverse complement strand
ATAATTAAATAATAATTTAAATAAGTAATAAATGAAATGCGAAGAATAGCATAAGAATAAGCAGAGAAAAGAATTACATTTTATTAAGGAACAAGTGGTCTTGCGGACTGAGTGCAGGGGCTGCGATAATGGAGGTCTCAAGTTCAAATCTCATTATCANCTCAGGATTTTTTCCGGACATAATACCTTTCATCGAGTTAATCAGTTGATCGACAAACTGAATCAGGTCTCCAAAGATTAATTTGAGTGAAATCTCGAATTGATTCCCCTCTTACGATGTGCCATTAGTTTTTTTCACGTTAATCACGTTACGTCAGATTAATGACGTAAGTAAACGTCATTAACATGACGTCATTTTTGACGAGACNAACTCACGTCGTCATTACGTTAATATCACGTCATAAACTAACGTCGAACTGGTCAAAAACTGACTTTATAGTAACGTCATTATAACGTCAGCTGGTTGCCTGGGATATTGTGTTGTATTCAATTGANGCATATTGTGATTATTTTGTGTTATGTGATTCTCCGTTTACACTTATCTCTACTAACGTGAGTATAGAAAACACTGCCAACGCATGCTGGCTCTTTTCTAAATAATATAAAATAATATAATATAATAATTATAAAATAACGTCGAATGCATCTTTTGGACTGTATATTTGGTTGTTCTCTCAGAGACGTTTATAAAAACGTGTGCTGGTGTACAAATTATTATGAAGTGTTAACGCATGCTGGCTATTTTCTATATAATATTAATTAACATAAAACAATGTCAGACGCTTTATTTTGACTGGAAAGTTGCTTTGTCTTTCCTCCCAGAGGCGTTTACATAAACGTGTGCTGGTGTAAAAATTATTCTGAACTGCTAACGCATGCTGGCTATTTTTTAAATAATATTAATATAAAACAATATCAGATGCATCTTTGTGACTCTAAAGTTGTTTTGTTCTCCTTTCCAGAGGCATTTTTGTAAACGTGTACTGAAGTAATGATGAATACAAAGTATTTACAATTAATTGTGGTANCTATGTTTTACATTTATTTTATTAGAGTATTTTATACCATAAAACTGCTTTTTTTCCCAGAAGCGTTTTTATAAACGTGGTGGTGTAATGATGATTACAAAGTATTAACAATTACCTGTGCTGGCTATATATTACATGTATTGTATTATAGTATTTTATAACATAAAACTGCTTTATCATTTTCCTGGAGGCGTTTTTATAACGTGTGCTGGTGTAATAATGAATATAAAGTATTATACATGTATATGTTATAGTCAAAGCCTGAAGCACGTGCAGTTTTAGGATTGACTGGTCAATCCGCGGAGCATTGGTCAAAGCCCGAAATAGGCTTTCTTACATACTTTTCAATATATGCTATCATCGCAGTGACATATTGTAGATCAGGTTAGGTCAGATTTTTAAAGAAAGGAGATGTAGTAAAAGGTAAGAACTTAATCTAACGTAATTTATAATGTCACAGCGATAATAGCGTGAAAAGTACGAAACAAAACATATTTTGGGTTTTGATCAAAGCTCCGCGGATTGATCAGTCAATCTTAGGAATGCCCGATTTTTGTTTATGACATATACATGTATATATGTAGATGTATGTATATATGTTTATACATATATATATACACACACATTTATTGTTTGAGAGAGAGAGAGAGAGAGAGAGAGATGGGAAGGGAAGAGATTTTATTTGTATCTATTCTTGTCTTTCGTTTGTTTAGTTTGTTCTTTGATTAGAGTGAAACGAGCCAATTAATGTGTCTCGCGTTTATTTGTTTTTTTGTAGACTTTGACGACCAAATACTGTACCGCGTTTTGAAGAGCAATTCAGTATATACAAAATGTTCGACAATTAGTGTAAAATCTCTTGTAGGCANGTAGAGAAAGTAAGACTGAGTTACAAGGTCCTGAACCATTTTTTCCTCTTACATATAATAAAGAAGTAATTATNGAATAAATCAAGCTAATCTGCCGACTTTTAGCCGGACGCACGTCAGTGAGCCGCGCGGATCGCTCACATCAGGCGCGCAGAAACAAGTGATAATCAGACGGTGCAAGGTCCGGCGAATATGGTAGGTGCTGCATCATTTCCCAGCCAAAGCTCTGCAATTT
>NW_018021356.1:16438-18216 GCF_002006095.1 Pseudomyrmex gracilis | reverse complement strand
TGCGGCAGACTGACATTTGAACGACACGCGATAATTATTTTCTGACACTAGTGTCATCTATTAAAAAATCCGCAGAACTTTTCCACCGACCCAATATATTATCGAAAAAAACGAAATAATATATTAGTAACTCATACAAACGTTTTGACTCTTTACTTGAGTCATCCTCAGTGTTTTTTACAAGATAAAATTAAAAAATTAATAAATATGCTACATGAGTCCAGTAGATACAGATGAGATGTTATAAATGTGCAGTTTTCTTGATTGTAAATTTCATTCTCGGGTTCTAGATGAGGTGACTGATCTGCCTACAAATGTTGAGTTTGAATACACTGATATCCCNAATATTACAAATAAAACACGAATTACTTACAGATAAAAATTGTTGGTCGGACACTGAACAAAACAGAAAGACAACGGTTTACATACACATGAGTCTTNGCTCACTCGGCAAAAGTCAGATGATAAAAGCGTTAAATACGTTCAAATTTTAGAAGATTTAATTATGTCAAGTAGATTAAAATATGAGTCATCTAATAAATCAGTGTCATTATTTAAATTTAAACCGTGAGTTTGTTTCTTTATGTGTATGGTCTCCGAGATTAATCTTTTATAAAAATTTTGTTCGTGGTCTAAAATACAAGCGTTATCCCAATTAAATGAGTGGTTGTAATCAATTCTATGTTTAGAGATCACGGAGAGTTGTGGAGGAAGTTTTAGTGATATTGTTCTTATGTTCTTTTAACCTAGTTTCAAGTTGTCTTTTCGTTTGTCCGACGTACGACGCACAGCAATCTATACAATTTATCTTATAAACAATATTCATATTACCATCACGCNGTGTAAAATCCTTGTGGACTTTGATTATTCTGTTAAGTCTGTTACGACATTTATATCCTATGATAACATTGTCTTATTTGAAAACACTTATCACCTTTTCTGATATGTTCTTAGTATAAGGTAAAACAATTAACTTTTTATCANAAAGAAGAGTGTCAAAGTGAAAGGATTCATTAAATTTTTTAGAAATGAAATTCTTAATTCTAGCGTTAATGTNAGTAAAAATAAAATCCAGAGGATAACTAATTCTCAAGTAAAATATTGATAACAAAATTAATACCCAGCAAACACAAAATATAACTGTTATATAACATAGAAGTAACAGCGTAATATACGTAATATAACAGCTGTTATACTCTATAAAATCTGGTTTAAAAAATAGAGAATGTATGAGACTACAAAAATTTCTTTTTCTACAAAACCTGATTCATAAAACAGTGATATCAAAAAGTAGCATTAAGTATACTTTTGTATGTACATTACTACATTATTGGAAAACAATATAAAACAATAAAAAATATTAAATATTTTACTATATACTACAAAAAATTCTTTCCTTACAAAAAACATTTACGAAAAAGATGATAAAACTTAATGTAAAACTGTACACTTATACAAAATTTTACTTCACATTCTAAGCAATCAGGATAAAATTCGTCTGTCGTGGAAATTCGCAATCTATATGAATTTTTGATTTTTATTTTAAAACACCCTATGGTACATAGCTATCTATTTAAAAACGTTTCTATCACGGAAAACAGTTTTGTACAGCAAAGAAAGAATTTGTTGGGTATACTACATATTTATTTACATCAACAAAACGATTTGTTAAAGAAACTAACAAGAAGATTCAGCAAAACTTTATTTTCCGTGATTATTTATGTGTTAGAGAAACTAACAAGTAGATTTAACAAAACTTTATTTTCCGTGATTATTTA
>NW_018021356.1:7411-8959 GCF_002006095.1 Pseudomyrmex gracilis | reverse complement strand
AGACCCCATAGGCATTCCGAACGTCTGTTTGTATATCTTATTATCAAAAGAGAAAAACGTTGATGTTAGAACGAAATTAATTGCTTCTAAAAATTCTTTCAAAGGAACCTTTGTGTTTTACCGAATATATTTCCATCTGACTTTGATCCCTTTAATAGCTAGATCGATAGGTACATTTGTAAACAATAAAATAACATCTAATGATACAAGTAAGTGACCTTGTTGCAGTGTGAGACCTCTTAATTTGTTAACCAGATCAAAACTATTACTAACATAGCTATTCGAGACTGGTATACTTTTTTGAATCAATTTATTTAAAAACTCAGCAAAGTGATGTAACGGACTATTAATAGTAGAAACAATTAATCTAAACGGGTTATCCTGCTTATGAATTTTTGGTATCCCATAAGCTTGTGGTAATAAGCCATCACTAGATTTNATAGACTTATAAGAAAGATCAGAAATAAATTCTTTTTGTACCCAATTTCTTAACAGTTTATTAAGTCTTTCTTCAATATTTTTAATAGGATTTCTACTACCCAAAGAATACGTCGAAACATCACTGAGCATTTCATTAANTTTTTCCAAATAAGAAGTCCGANCAACAGCAACAGTCACATTGCCTTTATCCGCGCGTGTAAACATAATATCAGGGTGATTTTTTGTAAAAATCGAAACTTGTTTGTGTCGAAATAATAATTCTCTATTGAAATCACAAAATCTTTGTGATGTACATAAAAAATTAGTTACAATTGGAACANCATGCAATCTTGCATCGCATGTTGTTGCGATCTTGCAATCGTGCCAAAAAATTGGCACTGTTTTAAATATGGTTGATAGAATTATACTATTGTCTGAACCTTGTTTTCAACAAAATAATTTTAAATTTATGATTGTGGTGCTTCTTACGAATGATTATCCTCTACAATTTATTTTTAAGATAATCAGGAATAGAATTAAGTTNTTAATTANTAACANANTAAATTCAAACAATAACAATATATTTGCTTCAGATGATCTTGAAGCTGCTAGAAAATATTTTGTTGTTCCTTATCTTCCTGAATTGTCTTGTTCTATTTCAAGGTTTTTTAAAAAAACGAAGTTGATTTCTTTGGCTTTTCGTAGTTTGAATAAATTGAGTAATTTCATTANAGTNGGAAAGGACAAGTTATCTCATGATCAGAATAAAGATGTTGTGTATCAAATTAATTGCAATAATTGTAATGTTTCTTATGTTGGACAAACGAAGCGCAAGTTAAAAACAAGAATTAGTGAACATAGAAATCAGATTAATAGAAATTCTGATTTTGTGTCTGTAGTCACGGAGCATTGTTTAGAGACTGGTCATGACTTTATTTGGAATGATGTTAAAATCTTAGACACTGAGAAATTTTTTTATAAGAGATTAGTGTCTGAAATGCATCACATTAAGTTACAAGACAATCCGTTAAATGTAATGTCGGATACTGACAAGCTAAAACCTTATTCCTCTTTTCTTGAATTGTATAAATCAAACGTTTAGTTTGTTACTTTTATAAACATGTTTTT
>NW_018021356.1:5223-6686 GCF_002006095.1 Pseudomyrmex gracilis | reverse complement strand
TATATTTGCATTATTCTGCAGTTCTCTGCAGATTATTTTTTTTCTATAAAAAAAGTAACGTACAAAAGTTTACTTGGTGCTATTTTTTGATATCACTTTTTTTGTAAAACAGATTTGATAGAGAAACGAGTTTTTCTAAAATAGTTTACTTGGTGTCACTTTTTGATATCATTTCTTTTGTAAAACAGATTTTTAGAGAAAGAATGTTTTGTAGTATATAATTGTGTAAAACAGGTTTTATAGAAAAAGAATGGTTTGTAGTAATCACAAATTACTGCCTTAGATCTTTCTCTTCATCATCGTCACTTAACATCGGTCTGCTTTATTATTATTGGAATGCTGTTTTTTGGAGGTTAAAATAAAAAAATTGACATACGGTCAATATTTATTATTTATATATAATCATAATAAGTAAGATTATTTATATATAATCATAATAAGTAAGATTATTTATATATAATCATAATAAGTAAGATACTTCTTTTTGAAGTGATTTGAATCTCATTCTTGTTCACTGCTTTTCTCTTTTCTTTTCTTCCACGCTAGTAATGCCATCTGTAGGGAAACATGATGAAACTGCACGCTCCAGTATCTAGCGGAGACAATGACGTTTCTTAACGTAATTTTATACACATTTTGTTTCTCTTCTATTATCTCGGTTTACNAGTCATAAACCAAAAAAACGNAATAATACTTTTTTTTAAACTGTTTTATTCTGAATCGATTAAGACTAAAAAGAAAGTGATTGGTATAGTCGTTCTTGAAATATTGCCCCGAGAAGATCTCCCCACTTCTCAATTGCATGAATTTCGCGTATAAGAGGCACAGTGTGCTCGCGCAGTTTGAGCGCCACTTCGTTGCGCGTGAACTTGGCGCGAGGCACTACCGTGCCTCTTGATAACATCAATGTTATATAACTTCGTTTTATAATTGTAATATAATTATGTTATATATTTACTATATTGCTTGTTATATATTTATTATATTGCCTGTATATATGCTTTATCCTCTGTTTTTATCTCTGCTCCGCTTCCTTCACCAATTAATAAAACCACACAAAACACAATTATTTCATCGGCAGGCTTTCCACATACACTAGTTTATAAATTATCAGTTTATAAATCAAACGACAATATAACAACATTTTCTGGAGAATTTGATCACACAAAATCAAACATTCAAAATAAACCAATTGATACAAACATTAAAGAAAATAAAATTAAATTAAATCGACCAAACAAAAACAACACAGATTCGGATTCATTGGATTCATCAGACTCATTTTCACAAGACTCATCATCATCAGACAATTCACATTACTCATCTTCACACAATTCACATTCTAAAANTTCACAANAAGATAAAGGAACTGATATTGGAAGTGGAATATTTGCCAGTCTTCCAAATGGAATAAGTAAGTATTAATTTTGTTTTTTAAATATCATAAGTGTCAACAATTATTT
>NW_018021356.1:3355-4443 GCF_002006095.1 Pseudomyrmex gracilis | reverse complement strand
GCGGATCCAAGATGGCGGACCAAGATGGCGGACAAAATTTTTAGCCGAAATTAATAGAAATTACTACTCTTAGCATTATCCAGGAACAACGGCGGTGACGTGGTAGTTTTTTGTTCCCTTTAGGGTGCTTTATTTACGTGAGTCCCTGTGCCTCTCACTATCGGGGTGCTTTATTTACGTGAGTCCCCTTGCCTCTCACTATCGGGGTGCTTTATTTACGTGAGTCCCCTTGCCTCTCACTATCGGGGTGCTTTATTTAGTTAATCTGTAACTTCAAACAGTTAATTCGCTAAGTAGTACACTTAGCGAATTAACTGTTCGAAATTCCGTCCATTTTCTTGAATGCATAGGTCAATACCATCATGAATATGATGTTAATGATAATCGCGTTATAACCCCACCAACTCCCGTGTACAAAATTTAGTGAAAATCGGTTGACTTTCAGACATTCATAGTTATGCGCGACTAGTTCGTATGTAGCTCTTCCGCTAGNTTGCTATGACCATGACTATCATTTTGCAATCATAAAGCAGACGTGAATGCTTAAATAGCAACGATATCTCCGCTTATTTGTATCTATTGAGAAATCANTACTTTTAGAACTCAGGTAATTTCTTATATTTAATATGACAGCCTACCCACCAAACGAAATCGTGGACATGATCAAAATATTGGGGAAATGTAGGAATAATTTTTCGAGAGCTGAACGTCTGTATGTNTGTGTGTGTGTGCTCAACGTTATCCCGATAAAAGGCATCCAACTAGGGTAACCATTCAAACCTTTACGCAGAGAGCAAGTGATGGGTCTATGGTTCGGCATATATGATTACGACATCATGAATATGATGTTAATGATAATCGTGTTATAACCATTTTAGCGAAAATTTATCTCGATCGTCATATTAGCACTCGTCAAATCGAAAGAGAAATTGGCATACCTCAGCGAACAGTTGCGAAAATATTAAAGGCGAGAAAATTTCATGCATATCACATAACGGGGTGATACTCTATTGACCACAGTACGATTCGACACCGCTCGATTCGACACAGATTTATTCGACACCAAATTATTCGACACCGTACGATTC
>NW_018021356.1:0-1070 GCF_002006095.1 Pseudomyrmex gracilis | reverse complement strand
TCACTTTTCAAATTACTTGAAAGCGTGCCGTTTATCCAGGTTAATATTGGCTACAGTCACTATTGCCCCCGTTGATATTGCCCACGTTACGATTAACCATGTTGATAGTGCCCACGTTGCGATTGTCCACGTTGCGATTGCCCACGCTTCGATATTGCCTACGTTGCGATTGACCACGAGTTGATACTGCCCACGTTGCGATTGACTACGAATTGATATTGCACACGTTGGTATTGCTTACGTTGATATTGTCCACGTTGCGATTGATTACGAGTTGATATTGCCCACGTTGATATTGCCTACGTTGATATTGCTNACGTTGATATTGCCCACGTTGATATTGTCTACGTTGCAATTGACCATGAGTTGTTTTTGCTCACGTTGATATTGCCCACGTTGCGATTGCTCACNATTTATTTGTGCTCACGTTGCGATTGTCCNCGATTTAGTTTAGACTACGCGTTGCTTAGAGTCTAAGGCCCTGAACACAGTAGAGAAAAATATCAGGCATAAAGATATTAATTATTAGGAGAATAGAAATTGCAACTTACTTTAAACAACATAACAAGAAGGAGTAGCGCATAATGCATTGAGCATGAGGAATAAGGTTATTCCGTTTCTTTGCGTTGTTTTATAATAAAATAATAAACGAATCAGTAGTAAAACCCGATAAGCAGTAAGTCTGTAAAATTTTTTGCACATACAGTTACTGAAGATGATCAGAAATATATTGATCAAAACGTCTACATATCACATTTAAATCAGTGTTTTTATTCCATCACCACCTTGGACTTACTGTTCATAGGGTTTTACTACTGATTCGTTTGTTTTCTCTACTGAGCTACATTTATTACCTTATAATAAAATAATACTTTACTAGAGAGGTCTTCTAACATTTTTCATGTATTCTTATATTTCTTTGTACCCAATTTTCTAAAAACTGTCAATTTTGTGTACTTGTAATCTTTTATGTATAATACTATACCATATATATGATGTTTTTGTGTAGATGTAATCATATATGTACTAACACATATATATATATAGTATATATATATATATATATATAT
>NW_018021355.1:49140-51343 GCF_002006095.1 Pseudomyrmex gracilis | reverse complement strand
TATATTCTTCACTTTTCATTTATGCTCCTCATATGTTTCATTTTTCTAATTATTCTTTTATGATGTTAATATTTTTTTTATTAAATCGAAATGTTTCTGTAAGTAATAAGTGCAAGAACAAGAGCAAACGCCGAAAAATGATATACAGCTGCTAGAACGAGGCTTACCCGCTCGTGCTAGCCGCGTACGCTATGCCTATGTTGAAAGAAAGAGACAGTAGACATATCTCTGTTCTCTTCTATCGCCCAAAGACGGCCGAAGCGTCGAGCGCACATGTACACGGCTGCTTGCCTGTGTGCGTATCCCCTCCACTTGCTGCAGCGTGCTGTAAGAGAGTCAAAACTGGGCACACTGCTCAGAAGCCCTAAAATACCACATTAGATATAGCGGGGCCGCTAGGCGCCGTTATAATAAACAGATGCTAGCCGGGGAGAGTGGGGTCAATAAGGTTCCCTCTATTCCCGCAGCTTGCTGCTCAAAATGTAGAGCTGGAGGTGGGCGGGCTTTGAGCGGCGCGGCAAAGCGCGCCAGGCCGGAGCACGCTACTCCCAGCCCCTCAGAAAATCGCCAGGGCAAGAGACCCAAAAATAAAGGGTCGTATGCACAGGCGACAAAAGGTCTTGTCAGCATGGCCCTTGTACTGGAGGGCTACCCTGCCAAGAAAATGGGAGCCGGTGAGGTGGTTGAGATCAGAAAACTGATCAGGTCTGTCATCCTCGGCATGTCTGAGAATGACAAAGCCCCCACTTTCACTGGTTCCTGGGAGACGGATGGCGCACTCATGGTTAGTGGGGAAGCACAGACACCAACCTGCGGTGGGAGAGTCTCCACGACTACCTAATGGGCACAGGATTAACCATTCTCAACAGAGGAAACGAGCCGACATTCCTGGACTCCAGAAGACAGGAAGTCATTGAGATTACGGTATGTACAGAGAGGGTAGCGAGTTTGATGAGAAACTGGAGGGTATCGAATGAGCTCTCTGGGTCGGACCACAGACATATACGCCTAACTCTCCAACAAATACCGCAAATCAGCTGGGTTCGCAACCCACGAAAAACCAACTGGGAGGGCTTTAGAACTGACCTTACGGCTCAGTTTGCTATGGCCCCAACCAGTTTCAGAATCACAAATAATATGGAAAACGCGGCGGACTTTTTAAAGAACGCCATTACAAACGCCTTTGAATTAAACTGCTCACCAAAACCCAGGTATCCGGTGAACAAGATCCACCGGTGGAATAAAGAGCTCGATAAGCTCAGGTTGGAAACGAAAAAGGAATTCAGCAAAGCGAAAAGAACAGGACTTGCAGTACACTGGGAGGCCTTTAGACGCTCCCAACAAGAGTACAGCAAGGAGATTAAAAAATCAAAATGCAAAAGCTGAAGACGTTTCTGTGAAAGCATTGAGAGCGCTCCGGAGGCATCCAGGCTTTACAGAATCCTCAGTTTGGATCACCGTCCCCAATTAGGCTGTCTCAAGCTCCCAAACGGGGAATGTCATTGAGGAGGCAACGGACACATTGAAACATTTAATGGAAGTCCACTTCCCAGGTTTTGATCATAACATACAACCCTGCCGACCGAATCCTAAAGAATATAAAAGGACTGGTGTCTGGCAGCTGAGGTTGTTTTTTCAAAGGGAGTTGAATTGACTGTTAAGACCTTCTCTCCCTTTAAATCATCTAGACTGGATGGAATCTACTCGGTTCTTCTTCAAGAAGGGTTGGGGGTTCTCACAGGTCCACTCACAAAAATCTTCAGGGCTAGCATAGCTCTAAGACACGTCCCCCAGGCTTGGGGTGGTAAAAGAGTAGTCTTTATACCCAAGCTTGGTAGAAATGGCCATATAACAGCCAAAGATTTCAGACCGATCAATCTCACTTCCTTTGTACTGAAAACATAGAAGAAACTGGTCGATAGATATCTAAAAATCTGCTCTTTGCTAGTACATCCGCTGTCTCAGGCTCAGTATGCCTACAGGGATGGCAGATCACCAGATACTGCCTTGCATCATCTCGTGGGCGGAGTTGAAGTGCAGTTGAAAGCAAAGGGATATGCCCTGGGCGTCTTTCTGGACATTGAGAGAGCTTCCGATAGCACCTCATATGATGGGGCGTGTTCCGTTTGACCACAGTACGATTCGACACCGCTCGATTCGACACAGATTTATTCGACACCAAATTATTCGACACCGTACGATT
>NW_018021355.1:42838-48800 GCF_002006095.1 Pseudomyrmex gracilis | reverse complement strand
GAATCGTACGGTGTCGAATAATTTGGTGTCGAATAAATCTGTGTCGAATCGAGCGGTGTCGAATCGTACTGTGGTCAATAGAGTATCACCCCATATGATGTCATCAAAGAAGCAATAACCGGGCATCACATTCCCGCTGTTCTAGCAGACTGGACACAAAGCATGCTAACAGGAAGAACCCTGATTGACAATCATGGGGATTCGAGTGTGCATGGTTTCCCCGCTAAAGAATGCCCGCAGGGAGGAGTTTTATCTCTCCTGCTCTGGTGTCTGGTCGCGGATGAACTTCTACGAGAATTACAGAAGAAAGGCTTCCTCGTCTTTGGCTACGCTGATGACGTGGCCATTATAGTGCGAGGTAGTTTTCTTTCAACACTTAAGGAGACTATGCAGAAAGCGCTTCAGATCACGCAAGACTGGTGTCACTCAAAAGAACTTAGGGCTAATCCATCAAAGACCAAGGCCATGATTTTCATTAGGAAATACAAACCTGAAGCCATTGAGCCGCTTAGACTCTAGCGGGAAGATATAGAATACGTCCAGTCAGTAAAATATTTGGGAGTCTACTTAGACACCAAACTGAATTGGAAAACACATCTCGATAGAAAGAGATCCAACTTCTACGCCTCATACTGGGCGTGTGGAAGAGCAATGGGAAAATTCTGGGGTATTAAACTAAATACTGCCCTATGGATATACAAAGCGGTACTTGTACCGTGGGTAACATATGTTGCTGTTGTTTGGTGGCCCAGAGTGGAAAAGATGGAGTCAAAGAACTTACTAAAAAGCCTACAAGGTAATTACTTGAGGGCTGCGGTAGAGACTATGAGAACGACACCAACAGAAGCGCTGGAAGTGGCACTCTGCATTCCACCTCTAAGATTGATTGTCATCAGCGCTGCTAAACTCACAGCATATAGACTAAGGTGTCAGGGGGAGTGGAGAGATTTCGGAGTAGGTCATACCAGGCTCGAGTTTCTTTACAAACCTCCCTTTACCTTAAAGCAAGACAGAATATCCAGAATACGCCAAGTGGACAAGGCGTTCTCCATAAACTTGACCACCAGGGCGGACTGAAAAAACTAAAATTTTCAGATCCAGCCGGGCACTCATGCATGGTTTACTAATGGATCTGGAGCAAACGGCTGCTATAGAGCAGGCATCTACTGTCCAGGATCAAATCACAAAGAGTTTTTCTCTCTGGGTAAATTGGCCATGGTCTTTCAAGCGGAAGTCCTGGCCATTCTGGAATGTGCAAGACTCCTACTCTCAAGAGAGACGAAAACTACTCGTAGTAGTTTAACTACTACTACGTAGTAGTCTAACTCGTAGGAGGATCAATATCTATACGGATAGCAAAGCAGCCATAGGAGTTCTTGCCAAAACCACCACTGAATATTCGGTGGTTTGGGACTGTATGCAAGCTTTAAACAGATTGGGCGAGCGAAACAACATCACGCTTGTTTGGGTACCCGGCCACCAAGGTATCCAAGGCAATGAAGTGGCTGATAGTCTGGCAAAACTGGGTACCTTAGAGAAACCAGTTTGCCAGATAGTTGGAGTTCGCTTTGCAACAGAAAAAAACCATATCAAGAACTGAAAAGGGAGCACAGGATCTCTTGGGAGATACTGAAGAGCTGCCGCCAAGCTAAGGCCCTGAGGACTCAGCCATTGCCAGGTAGAACAAAGGAACTACTGACAATGAGTAAGTACAGACAAAGACTGTGTATCGGTTTTCTCACAGGGCATTGGGCTTTCAGAGCACATCTATTCAACTTAGGCCTAGTTGAGGAGAGTAGTTGTAGATTTTGTGGCAAAGAAAGAGAGGACAGCGTGCACATATTGTGTCGCTGCCTGTCTCTAGCACTCAAGAGATTCAGATTTTTGGTCTTCGGGCTCCATGTTTGTGGAGCCCGAGGACCCAAAAATAATTGAAATCGGCCATTTGTGTAGCCTGGCAGCTAATGCCGGGTTTTAGCAGCTTGGTCGATAAACAACTAGCGGGAGTCGCAGAGGATCTTATAGATCTAGGTGACAATAGGGTCTCACAAGCCTCCCGCTCCTCGTTATCTATCTATCTATCTTGACTCAATCTATCTCCACACTTCGGCTATGTCAAAATTTTACGGACACCCTGTATATATGTATACCGCTTGTAGGCAGGTAGAAAGGGTTATTCTAAGACGAAAAGTTCTATATCACTTTGGAAGATTCGCAATAATTACCGAGATAGTAATTAAGATTTGCTAATCAACGTACATCCAGTGTAAGGACAGTCTGTCGCGCCGTAGCAGTGGAATACAATAGCGGATAGCGCGCTGTCCGAACGCAGCCTATATGCTGTTTATGCATGTACATGTTATTCTGTTAGCTCCTTCTATTCCGTCGCTACGGCGCGACAGACTGGGCTGTCCTTACGCTGGATGCACGCTGATAAGCGGATCTTTATTAATTAATATTTTGTTAATTATTGCGAATCTTCCAAAGTGATATAGAACTTTTCGTCTTAGAATAACCTCTTCTCCCTGCCTACGAGCGGTGAGACGGCAATTACGGGATACCCTGTTTACATATATATAAGCTCTTTCATCGCATCGTTAGTATGTTACATTATGTTTAAGACTTGTTTCAAGTTTTTTAATAACATTTGAAAAATTATAAAATATAAATATAAATAGTAACAATTATATAATTATAATAATATAAATAATAATATAAATATAAAAATAAATTTTTAATATAAAACTACAATAATATGTATTGCAACGATTTTCGCTCCTGTGGAGCTGTATCGCGCGCCGCTCCGCCCGAGACGGGATCGGTTCGGACGACGGACGAAGCTCGCGCGAGGATCGTTGACAAGAGAGAAAGAGGAGAATCGGGAAACGAGCAAGCCGCCACGTTAACTCAACGGATCATAACTTGGTTCTTGTTATGAGCGCCAGATACGTTTCCGTATCAATACGGCGTTGGTTAGCGCAGCGGGCCGGCTAGCTCGGGCTAACGGAGAGGAGCAGGATGCACAATAGATCGTCCGTGTGGATGTTATTTGGTGTTACGAGCCAATATATATAGTCTCGAATGCAATATAAAAATTAACAATTTATTAAAAACAATAGGTAACAAAGTGGGTAATAAGCCGAAAGAAATAACAAAAAGAAACTCTTTACAAAATAATAAAAAGTAAGCAAAAGCCGCAAGATAAGTAACAAACAACTAATAAGAAAGATTAAAGTTAAGAGAATTGCCGGAAGAATTGAAAGAATTAGTAAAATAATACGGTTTATAAATTTTGAAAAAGATTAAGTAGGATGATTAAGAAAATGGTTCGCCTTTGTAACAAATAAGCGGAATTGACCAAAAACTGAGCCAACACACGCCAAGTGTGTTCATCGCAACGCTTGCCAGATGTTATAAATCGCTGAAAGATTAATTCTTTTCTCCGCGTAAACTGTCGATAAAGCGCGTAGCAAACATCAAGAGTAGTCGCAACACACAAGCAAGGGCATGCAGAGGTCACAGATTGCAAAATGATACGCCAGATTGCAATAGAGTAGAGTCGCACTCCGCCGCGAACTAAGAACACACCTTAAGGCGCAATCTAGGGTGGTAATTACGTGAACACACCCAAGAGTGATCGTAAATGAGGCGTGCAAGTTTAACTCGACAACACTACAGTAAAAGAAAAGCGTACTAGGCATTCAAGCCAAGCAGGCGCGGTACTCACGTGTCCAAGGAGAGCTTTCTTCGTAATTTACAGTGTGGAGATTTAGGATGTTCCGTGTTAGACACTTTGTCTTAGCAAGGCAAAAGTCTGGCGATTAACCGAGATTCGAAGCGGGGGCGAGGGAGGCTTGACGCTCGGTTACTTTGAACCGGTGGTCGATTCGACAGCACGCAATATCACATACAAAGTCAATCAGTTAACGAAAAGATATTATAATGGAGCGTCGATCAGTGCTTTTTCTGAATGTATCATACGCCGTTTATTCACTTGCCTCCGGTTATCTCGCTCGCACCTCGTCTCCGGCACTTACAAGCAGATACAAAAAAAAATATTGCAAACTGTTAATTAGATATGGCTAAGAGCGCGGGCCGGGCGGCAACACTACAACACATAATGACCGTGTTCAGCAGACTGAGCAGGGGGTCGATTCTGTATCACGCAGTGTAGTGAACATTACAAAAGTGAGCGAATTCACTAAAATATCTATGATCTTATTGGTCAACACGTAGTAAATTAGTTCGCTTTTGTAATTTTCACTACATTGCATGAATACAGAATCGACCCCCAGATCAGTGAGCGCTTAGTGATTCTTCAATATGATTGGTTTCTACACTTAGATCCAGCAAAGATCTAAAGGCAAAATTCCATCATATTAAAGAATCACTAAGCTTTCACTGATCTGCTCAGTCTGCTGAACGTGGCCAATATAAACGGCACGGCAATATAAAATTTTGAAATACCGTTACATACGACCGACTATAGGCCGGCGAATAACACTCAACAACAGCTACAAAAAAAAGAGAAACAAACAGATAACACCAAATGGCTTTCCGCGACAAACACGAAAATTGCTGCTTGGCACGTCTCCAGGACTTATTACTGTAATTCTTAATATTAAAATATTACTCTTACGACCACTCAGTGCCACGAAGCCCCGTGAAGCCCGATTCTAACCGCTCGTATTACCAAATAACCAAATATAGCGAAGGACGTCTCCTCGCCCGCGAGAAAATTGCACTAAACGGCGCGACTGGCCTCGACACAGAGCAACAGGTGCGCGAATTCGTGGCTCACAATAAAAGTAAAAGCACCTCACCGGATTTCTTCGTCGTTTTCTACTTCGACGTTCGGTTCCATTTGTCTCAAAGTGATACAGCGGAAGCGAGGAACACGAGAATCCGACATGCTTGAGAGACAGCGACCAAGCGCGAGGATCGCGATCGATTCGGGGTCGATACGCCGGGGTGCGCTAAATTCGCAGGGGTGAATCGCGGCGGCCAATCGGAGCGCGGTATTCCGTCGGGCGCGGCGCTCCGGTTTGCCGGAGTTACTTTCGCTTCTGGCCGCGATTTACAAATGCTAATTTCTCGTTGTCAAAGAAATTAGCGGCACTTCGCCGACTCGATTTGGCGCGCTCGCGGATAGTCTTCCGCTCAGGATGCGGCGCATCCCGATTTTTCTTCCGTTGGAGCGATCTGCGGCCAGAATTCGCTGAATATTTGCCGCTTAATTTCTTGGTCGGTGACGCCGTCTATCGGCACTATAACTCGCCGTCCTTCCGTGCTCGCTAGCGCCTGCGATGTATCTTTGCGCCTGGATCAGGGCTGTATTCGCTGGTGACGGTAGCCTGCACTTTCCGACGTACGCCCTTCTCTCTCTCGCTCAATCCTCGCTGCATTATCCATCCTTTACCGCAGCTCGCCCTCCGGGCTCCTTATCGTAGATTTTCCTTCGTTGATACGTAGGCGGTGAGGTGCAAATTAGTTACAAAAAAAATACAACAAAGCGTGAAACGACGATACAATTAATTAATAAGTCCTGGAGGATCCTGGCACTCGGACGGCTCGCGTTTCCGGATTCGTTCGGAATGTGACATTTTTGTGGCGGGGAAGAGAAGCGGCGCGACTACCACGTCACAGTATATACATCCGTATATATCCCAAGCAACCAGTTGACGTTGTAATGACGTAAATATACGTGATTTTTGTCACTAATTGGTGATTATGACCTAAATCTGACGTTATTTTGAACGTCATAACAATGACGTCAGTATATACGTCACACATATACGTCATATATGATGTAACTATTGGTCTTTGCAGTAACGTCAGTTGAAATAAGTGAGTAAGACGTCATAATGACGTTATTTAAATAACACGGTAGTTAAAAATTTGTTTTTGAGTATATATTTATGTATTATATGTAAGATCCCACATAACACGTAATATTACGAAA
>NW_018021355.1:38817-41913 GCF_002006095.1 Pseudomyrmex gracilis | reverse complement strand
TAATCACGTTACGTCAGATTAATGACGTAAGTAAACGTCATTAACATGACGTCATTTTTGACGAGACAAACTCACGTCGTCATTACGTTAATATCACGTCATAAACTAACGTCGAACTGGTCAAAAACTGACTTTATATTAACGTCATTATAACGTCAGCTAGTTGCCTGGGATGTGTCTATATAGTTTTAATAAAGTCTATATATACATATAAAATATGTATATACGTATAAATGTACGTAACATAAATATATATTTATTTTACTTATTCTTCAATATATAATATATATTTTTTATTTATATCCTAGCGTTAGATTTTGCTAAGACGTATATATATGTATATGTGTAACTATATATAAACATAAAAAAATGGAGTTGCTTCAATTAAAGTTGACGTCACGGGTTACCACAAAAATAAATCAAGCCAATCAGCGCCGAACGCACGTTAGTGAACCACGCGCCTAGTGGGAGTGAGCGCTTCGCGCGGCTCACTGACGTGCGCGGGTAAAGATCGGCGGTGATTGGCTTGATTTATTCAATAATTACTCCTTTATTATATGTAATAAAAGAATGATTTAGGACTTTTTGACTCAGTTTTACTCTTTCAATCTGCCTACGAGAGATTTTAAAGTAATTGTCAGACACCCTGTATATATACACACATACACATTAAAAAGAAAAAATACTTCGACAATGTTAAAAAAAAGAGATAAAGTTTACACATTACAGATAAATAATAAGTACATTATTTTAAAATATGTATAAACTAGAACAATGTCATTTTTTCTGCAAACAGTACATTCAAAATTGAGAAGTTTTATTTGTAATGTAAAATATTTATACACACACATAAAACAAATGTTACTACAAACTTTACATTTCAATATAAAAATGTTAACTATATTTTGTATTTATAAATATCTGTTTTTTCAATATAATTATAAAATAATGTAAATATAATTTTTAAATATTCGCAAATATTATACTAAAATATTAAATGTTCACAAAGTATATACTCGCAAAAAATTGTAGACTTTCAACACTCAACTTAGATTCATAGATGGTGCATTTTTGTTAGAAACAAAATTTTTTTAACAATAAGTAAAAATATTTCATATTTGTACTTAAATAGACAGTATATATTGTGAGCGACTATATTTTTGTATTTATTACTCCCGCTTCGGGTGGTGTACGAGAGCGTCGCACACACCTTTGGCACGTCCTTGGCTCACTCTAAAGAGTTTACGAACAAAACTTGGGCGCCAGGCGTGAGAATCACGCCGCACAAACACAAGACAATAAAGTCACCAATTAAGCCGGACGTGACGGCAATTTCTCCGCCAAAAGAATGCTCCACGGCAGCTCAGAATCTGAAACGGAGAGACGGGGGTTCGGGAGGCGGCTTTTAGGCGTAGGACGAGAAAGAAACTCAGCTCAGTTAAATTAGAAACAGATTGACAAAGAATATATTTAGTTGCGACAAGCGTGTGAGTATAGCGGCCTTCCGCTTGTTTACAGGATCAGATATCGCATACAGTGTGTGGAGCCGGTCGTCGGCACGCGGCAATCACGGCGCAACGACAAAAATGACGAAAATCGTAGACGGTTAATTCGCCGTATTCAGCGCGGTTCAGCCACGAACTTCTGATTGCCAGTCGACGGCAGATCGCAACTATGAAGTAGTCAATTAAAACGACAATAGTTCATGCGGCTAAATTAGAAAATTATCCCGGCATCGGCAAGGTACGGGGCGCGGCGGGAACGCGTATCGGTCTTCTCGCCCGCTGACGTAAACACGATAAGTCCGGAATGCGCTCCGCAAAAGTAAACAATAGCGGCACGACACGGTACCGTCCACGATAATTAATTTATAATACGGTACGGGTTACGACTATTACAACGCGAAAATGCATAAATTATAACAAATCAAAGACAAATTCGGTAAGACGGCACGATACACGTAAGACTGTGGCGACCGCAAAAGAGAGAGAGCGATCTTTACAAAATTACCGACGCAATGCAATGTTACACTCGACAGCTACGATATCTCGCGATCCCAATTAACACGACTACCTCCGCGTCGAATCCGTGACCTTGGCCGACGGAATTCGAGTCGCCGGAACGGTATACTCGGAAAAATGAATACACGGCACGTAGTTGCGGGGGTGAGAAAAACCTGGCGGCACTCACTTGGCGGCGGCAGCTACTCTCTCTGGTCAGCCTCTACTTGCTATTCCTAGGCGTAGGCACTGTTATATCCTCGGTTCTCCTCGAACGGCAGATATTCGGCACAGGAGCTCTATGCTCAGCACTTTGGCACGCACACGATCTCGGAGGTACTCCGGCAGCCCACGTTTCTCGTCGCTGGTTCGCACAACAGTGTCCGTCGAGTCTTGCGGCGTTCGGCTAGATCCTCTGCGTACGCTAATCAGCCAATCAGGCGACGCGTTGCGTGGCGCGGTGATCGATTGCCACTCGCGTAGATCCGCGCTGCCCTTCCAAGGGCGACTGTAGAGCCGCGTCGGGCCCTTACCGCCCGATTCAGGTGGAAGATTCCGCAGCTTTCTAAGGCGGATCCTCCACATTGGGTCGGCAGGTCGTACACGCTCGTCGGATCCCGACAACGTCGTTAGTGTCCGGGTGGCGCCTTCTCCGACCGCCCTCTCCGAGACAACCGGTCATTCCTCGTCTCTTGACCGCTCGATTCGTACGCCCCTGTCTCTTGGCTGTTCGCTCGGTTTCTGCTCTCTCCTTCTCGTGAGACTGACTCGTAATTAGCTCCTCTCTCTCGGATTGCTGTAACTTACGGGACGACACACACACACACACAAAACAATTAGCTGCACAGCGGCTTGCTTTACACAAATGATCAAAATTTGTACAGAACAACGTAATCGCGGGCGCGCTATCAGCGCGCGCGTTCCGCTTATAGGCAGCTGCTTCGATACACGAAAATCGGCGTTCTACGAGACGTCACGCAATACAAGATAGGTCGCTCTCTCTAAATAATAAGAGACGCGGGCCTACCGCCCTCCGTGCGGCCGTATTAATTACCCTGTGACGGACACCGAAAAGGTGTCACGTCACAATATATAT
>NW_018021355.1:20794-38463 GCF_002006095.1 Pseudomyrmex gracilis | reverse complement strand
ATATATATTGTGACCTTATTAATATATATATATGTATATATATATATATATTAAGATTAGTTTAAGATGGTATATAACGCATCTATAAGAAAGTACCATAGGCAAGCTTGAAATTCAGTGTATGTCATTTCGCTGAAATGTAGATAACTTTTTTTTCATAGTGTTAAACATGTCGAGTTTCGTGCCAAAAAAAGAATATTTACGGGAAATTTTATTGCATTATTTTATTCAAAAAAAATCTGCAGCTGAAGAACATAGAACTCTTGTTGAGACTTACGGCGACTATGCTCTGTCGGAAACAACATGCAGAGATTGGTTTAGACGCTTCAAAAATAATGATTTTGATGTTGAAAATAAAGAACGCTCTGGCGCACCGAAAAAGTTTGAAGACAAAGAATTAGAGGCATTACTTCATGAAGACTCATGTCAGATGCTAGCTGAACTTGCAGAATCATTAAGAATAGGTGACACAACAGTTTCGAAACGTTTGAAAGTATTAGGAATGATACAACAGCAAGGACATTGGGTGCCGTACGAGTTGAAGCCGAGAGACGTCGAACGGCGTCTTTTCACGTGTGAACAGCTGTTTCAACAACAGAAAAGAAAAGGTTCTTTGCATTGTATCGTGACTGGCGATGAAAAGTGGATACACTACGATAACCTTAAGCGTAAAAGATCGTGGGGTTAGCCCGGCCATGCATCAACATTGTCAGCAAAGCCGAATATCCATGGTTCGAAACTTCTGCTCTGCATTTGGTGGGATCAGCTGGGTATAGTTTATTATAAGCTGCTCAAACCAAACGAAACCATCACGGGAGATCGCTATCGACTACAATTGATGTGTTTGAGCCGAGCATTGAAAGAAAAACGGTTGCTATACGAGCAGAGACACGACAAAGTGATTTTGCAACATAACAACGCTCGGCCACATGTTGCACAACCGGTGAAAACCTACTTGGAAACGCTTAAATGGGAAGTCCTACTTCATCCGCCGTATTCAGACATTGCCCCTTCCGATTATCACTTGTTCCGATCAATGGCACATGGCCTGGCTGAGCAGCACTTCCATTCTTATGAAGATGCCAAAAAATGGATCAATTCTTGGATAGCCTCAAAAGACGTGTCATTTTTCCGACGTGGAATTCAAATGCTGCCAGAAAGATGGGAAAAAGTAGTGACTAGCAATGGGCAATATTTTGAGTGACATGCTTTTTACGACTTTTTTAAAATAAAGCATTAATTTTCACGAAAAAACAGCGAGAACTTATTTAAGGTTTCCAATAATAAAAATATGGGAGGGGTTGATAATATAGATAGGCAGTTTATGGCAGAAACTATTAGAAAAACCATGAAATGGTATCAAAAATTATTTTTTCATTTAGTGGATTTGGCATTGGCAAACGCTCACGTATTGTACAATCAAAAAGTGGAAAAAAAAACTTTCTTTTCTACAGTTTCGTAGAAGTAGTTAGAGGATTATTCAATCTTGAAGTTCATAAACATTCATATTCAGCTCGTCCACCTCATTCACGACTAAAAGGACGTCATTTCCCTGTTGAAATTCCTAACAAAGATTCATTTGCAATTCTACAGCGTCAGTGTAAACTTTGCGCTATGAAGAAAATAAAATGACGCTTTAAATATGAATGCAATCTGTCACGAAGCTCTATGTATTATACTGTATTTTGAGACGTACCATACCAAATCCGAATTATCATAGAAAGATTCCTCAAAAATAAATTGAAAAAAAGAATTTTAAATAAAAAAATAAAAAAAGTTTTACAATTTAAAAAGAAACAACAAAAAATACATGATAAAAACAACACAAAACAAAACAAGAACAAAAAGTTAAAAAAAATTAAAAAAAATGGAGCCGCAATATCTTTTTACGTCCCCGCCATTGGCTTTGGGTAACGCTGAAGGAGAGTTATACAGCCCTAAGAATTTACTGTATTCAAAAACTAACTTCACTATCGGTTTTAGTGACCTCAAAAACCTAAAGAAACGGACTTTTAAACAAAATAAAATTTTTTAACTTTTTCCAGTGGCTTCGCTGCCAGACCGTCTATATATAGACGCTACTTGTGATCGGAACTTTATATAAGTTATATGTGAGATACAGACACAAAATTTGGGGACTGTCTAAGGGAAATAAAGCTCTTCAAATCCCGGTAGCGTAAAGGTTGAAATAAAACTTTTGTATGAAACATTTTTCGATATCTTCTATAAGGTACTTTGATCAATCAAGACGTTGCGCGGGCTCTGCTGAGCAACGCCTTCGTCCTCATTTCAATCAGTTTCCGAAAACAGTCTTACTATTTCCTTTCCAGCTGACCAAGCGGGTCGCTTGCCCTCGGCTTGATGCAATGACTGTTCTAGGAAGCAATTGTTATAGCTAAATTGTAATCACTTCGCTTTACGTGATTGCGCCAACTTTGCCACTTAAGATTATCTTTTGTCACGTTACACAGTGGTCCAAAATCTCAAAAACGTGGTCAAAATATGAAATTGTACTTCAATTTAGACAAAAGTTGGTATCCCGAAGTTTTTGAGGTCGCTGATTATGAATCTGAAGTCAAAAGTTTAAAAAACAAAATGGCGGATCCCAAAAACATAGTCAAAATATGAAATCATACTTCAATTTAAACAAAAGTTGGTATCAAAGTTTTTGAGGTCGCTGATTATGAATCTGAAGTCAAAAGTTTAAAAAACAAAATAGCGGATCACAAAAACATAGTCAAAATATGAAATCGTACTTCAATTTAAACAAAAGTTCGTATCCCGAAGTTTTTTTAATGGCTGATTAAAAAAAACCTTAAAAATTATCCTACATGTTTAAAATGTATTATAATATTGTCAATACATTAAACATGTAAGACAATTAATAGAAAACACGCGAATATTTAATGGTTTCTTAACTTGTCTAAAAAAGGAATATATATTTGGAGATCTCATTGTATAAAATAACCATACAACTAAAGTTGCAGAAAGTAGCAGCTAATTTTTACCAATTTTGCTAGATAAAAGTATAAACTACAAGCCTAAACAAAAATTTTGGTGGGATATTGCGGGATATATAACTTTTTGTCTATATTTGTAAACATTTTCAGAAAAGTTTAAGCGTTTTCTTTATAAACAATGTTATCATTATACAATCTTCAACCCGATAATTTTAGTTATTTCAATGCGAATAAATATTCTACTTACCTTCAGGAATAGCATCCATTTTATAAAATTAAAATCACTTATTTTTTCCAGAAGTTATGCACTTTTAAAGTATACGTTTATTTTTGTACTGACGCACACAACACGCTGCTCAAACGAAAGCCAACTTTGAATTAACGCATAGACTCAGGTACAAAAGATAAACCCTTCTCTCTTTTGCCATTCAATAGGCACATTGTCACTGTAGCCAACAGTTAGAATTCTCTAGATCAAAACTTTATTTTTGGGGTTTTGACCACGATTTTGAGATTTTGGACCACTGTGCGTTATGACCTCAAGCCATTTCTCAATAACCAGCCACTTATTTCTCGGTCACAACACATTGCTTTTTTCCACATTTTCTACTTGTAATCCTAAATGTATGTACCCACACAGAAAAAAAACTCCATTAGACGTCTATTAGACGTCGACAGCTCCATGTAATTAATCTAATAGATGTCTAATGGATGTCTGGATGGATGGATGGGTATGTGTGGGTATGTATAAATGCATCAATAAATAATTTCCGCAGTTTATGATTATACTAATAGTAACAGAGATATAATGCAACACGCACCAATGTAATTGAGTTTTTCGTCTATAGTGAGAAACTTGTAATATGATTCTTGTTGATTCTTGGCAGTAGGTTCAAATTGGTCGATTGTAACACTACTTTTTGTGTTTACACGTTGTTTATCTGTACTGACTGTACTTAATTTTGTATTACAAGCTACAATAAAATGAATTTAAAGTTTAACATCTGATGAAAATGTCTTTGATAAGCAATGGCAATTTTTTTTTAGTAGGTACTTTAACTCTAACAAAATGTAATGAAAACCACAGCAAACATGAAATATAAATATATGGATAAATGTAGTTTATTTTATTTAAAAATAATAAAAACAAGCAAATACAGCGAAATTACCAGAAATGTTTCCAATTCCAGCTAGAACACGCGATTCTTCTTGAGTAAACATTTTTGCCGAATCGGAAGATATTTAGTTATTGTCGCGGGATACTATTGTAGTAGATTTCTTTATAAGATCCTTATCCTTATCTTTCTTCCCTTTCCCATTTGGAAATTGAGCAAATTTGATTATATTGTAACGCCCGCAGAGGCGAGATAACACTTCCGCCACTCTCCGGAACCGGCGCACGCGCTCGCGGTAAAAAAAAGACGCGGTTTCTTTCCACAACACTTTATTATAACAGAAACATAACGAAAATAACGCGTAACAGAAATCGTCGAGGCGCGTCGTGACAGCTCCGAGCTTCGTATTTCTCTATCAACAATTCCGTCGCCCGGCGACAAACAGACGCAAGTAGTATGTGAGCAATTATGGCGTGTCAAAACAAACTCCTACTTGTCCCCCCACCACTACTGGCGCCAGTGCTCCACCACTTCGGTTTCCCCCACTCTTTCCGTCAAGGGGTTCTCCCACCTTTTCTGTCTAGAAGCTACGCCCCGGTGGAGGAGTTAGTTGACATGATTTATGACCTTATTTTTATAAATTGTTTATAAATAACTGGTTGCAAGTAGAGTATAAGTATATGGTGATAAATTATATGGGTGTAAGAAAGAGGAAGAGGATGGTACGGGTGTAATATTTTATTAAAAAGAAATTTGAGTTGAAGCGTAAGTGCTGGTTCGATGTTGTTGCTTCGAGCGTTGGAACGTGTATAAAGACGTGGGTAGAAAGCAAGGGAGTAGCTGTAAGTGTGGGAGATGTCGTCGGGCCCCGGGAAGGAGCAATGAGCGCGTGGTACGATATGGCTCCCAATTGGAGAGGTTAGAGGATAGCTGGTGCTAGTGTTAGGATCCCGGGAAGGGGCCAATGAGCGCCTGGTCCGTTATGGCGCGTCAAAACAATCCCCTTCCAGCAAGCGTCGCTGGCTCCGGCCGAGATAATCGGTGGGTCCGGTCGAAGTAGAGATAGGGTTCGTATATCTTTGACGAGGGTTGATTTTTTTTGCGGGGCTCTTATTTGAATAGGGGAAATGGGTAAATGACTCTTACAATAAAGAGTTTTCCGCGATTATGGAATTATTTCTTAAACTGTTTGGTTGCACGTGCACGAACAGGCGCATGCAGGTTCGCGCCTGTCTGGCGTCTGATGGGACGTGTGAAAAGCTGGCGTATATTACGTCAGAACGAGAAACTTCGAAAAAATTCTATGAGAGTTTTGATCGCATGGATATTTGATGAATAAAATGTTTATTTGAAAAATTTGTTTGTATGTTTTTCATAAACATGTGCGTGCATGCGTGAGTAGCTACGACGTAGAGTAAATGCACTGATAAAGAACTATTTACTGTGCTCGATGATATATAAAAATTATTTGTAATTTTGGAAAATGCTTGTTAATTTGTCGTCTAAACAAAAAGAGTGGTGGTAAAATAAGTTGATACTTATGCGCACAAGAGAGTAGAAACGGTATAAATAGAGCAACAAAACGAAGCAACAAAACGCAGAGCATTATTCTGCTGCAAATTACGGGTGACAAACGTGGTATCTTATTACGCTGTTAATATCTGTTAAAGTAACAAGTGAGAAGAAATGTTGGTGAATAGTGAAAAACAACACCAGCAATTTATATCCAGTTCCAAATCGCACGCGAGAATCAGCGAGAAGCAAAATGGTAGACACGAGATGCTGCTTTTCACCGTGTATGGATTGAATAATTCGTATACAAAGAGAATTCAAGTAGGATTGCTCCCAGATGTACAAGACGGATTGTTTTATCCTGCTATTAAACTATGTGGAAATGGAACAAATACCATTTGGCTTGATGCGGATGCATGGAAGAAATTTCAAGACATCATGTCGTTAATAAGCTTGTACTTGGACGGAGGTAAATACAAGACGGAGCCAATTGTAATAAATAATATCACATTTACTACGGCGTATGGAGCGAAACCCATATTAATTTCACATAAAGAATCTAGAGAAGAAGAAACAACCAACAGCGATACAGCAAGAGAGGAAAAAGATTCGGATTGTTCTAAAGCGAAGAAGCGGAAGATATTTACTGCCTCCATCGTTATGCAAAAACCAACATTTCTCGGTCTGCAGAATATAGCGCAATGTGTTAATGCGTATAAACACTTAGAGACATTAGCGAGTAGTGTTACCAAATGTTCTAAGTATTTAATACAAGAAACAGAATTGTTACTCCCGAAAGCCTATGTAAACGCAGATATTGTCAAATTAACAATCAGAGGTAATTACAGCGATATCAAACAGGCTGTACGGATACAAATTAAAAATTTGGCGTTTTTAGATACGTACTTCAGCTTGGTATTTCTCGAAATGAGCACGAGTTATTTGGACGATGTTGTTCACATTATTTTAACAAAGCGATAGAAATAATGACTTTTCTCGTTTTGCAGGTATACAAAAATTATGTTTCAATGTGAATAAAAGAAAAAAAATAAAAAGTATAGTCTTGTTACGTCCTGGCCCACGGTTACGGTCGGGCTATGGTGGAGTAACAGAGAGCTGTCATTTTTCTGTCTCCGCAGCAGGTAGGCGATTCTGTTGCAGCAGAGTCGAGCGAGTTTGTATGCTCTCACGGACAGGTCAACGGCGTATGCCGATCTTACTCTGTTCTATGAGGCCCCGCTCGTCGGTCTCTTTTTAAGTCTAGAAATTCAACTTTACTGACTAAGGACGAGACCGTGCGATCAATTGAGGATGTGGAGAGTGAGAGGTCGATTTAATAAAATGAATTAATTATGTGGAATATTAATTTATTCATATCGCGTATTCGTTTCGTTACAGATTTCTTCGGTTGATGTGATATAGCGTGGATGGATGTTGTGTCGCGAATTTTACAAAGAATCGGAAGGTCATCGCTCGGAGGCGGAAGGGAGAAAAGACGTATGTATATATGTGTGTGTGTGTGTGTGTCACGAGAGCGTGTAGAGGGCTCCCGGCGGGGTTCTACAAATGTAAGTATGTCGGGAGGAAGTGTGTGGTGCCGATTCGTAACATGGTTAATTAGATTAATCCAAGTTGATTTCTATAATTTCACGGATTTCTATGGAGCTAGAAGGAAAAATGGTATAAAAATGACGGACTGAGACAAGTCGGATGTCACTGAGATACGGGAATCAGACGGGGAAGAGTTTTCTAGATGGAGTTGTAGATATCAGGTGAAAGAGATCGGAGAGATCGATTCTTAGTGGGTCTATTAGATAAAGTATTTTATTAGGATCTGCGATTCGATAGGTGGAGGCTAATTTGAGGAAATATTGTAATTTAAAGTCGAGCGGTGAGGTGATCGGTCGAGAGGAATCGGCATCTTCGTCATCCGCGTGATTTTCGTCAGGACGAGAGGGCTCAAGGGGCGCTGGAGAGGAGAGCGAGGAGGTGAAAGCGGTGGATTGCTCGCGGGAGGAACAGGGGTGGGTAGAGTATCTGCGGGAGGATCGGGACTTATAGGTGAGTAAGAAGGGGATTCATACCGCAAATCGTCGTCGTGGTGTGTGTCTGTATGTATGTCGCCGTGTGAGGTTGCGTGAGAGGTGCTTGTGTGCGAGTGCGTCGGTGAGTGTGAGTGCTCGTGAAATGGACTTGTGTGCGTATCGCAGGGGTTTTTTATATTATTGTCGTTGTTGTTGTTATTATCTGCGTGGTCAACGTTGGATCGTTTCTCGAGGGTGGTAGGCGTCGGACGGTTGGGCCTGTCCGGCTCAGTTTTGCTCAAGGCGAGCGCGGCGGCTCAGCGCAAGGCTCGGTTCCGCCGATTGCGTCGAGCCTTTATTGTCGCCCGTGAAGTGTATTTGCGAGGTTCCACTTAAATCAATTATTTAATTGATAAGCTGCAAGAGTCTTATTTGCTTGAGTAACCCGCAGTTGAGCCTTCAAGGTGCGAGGAGAGGAAGAAAAAATTTGTTTTTTCGGCAAGTTTCTTGTACGCTGAGAATACGAAATTAAAATGGAGAATCGGAGATTATCCTGAGCTATTCAAAACCGCGGATGCCTATCAAAAGTCATCCAGAACGATTCAGGATCGCGGATATCTTCTCTGATTAAAGAAGGAAGTGAGAGGCTATCCAGAGCGATTCAGGATCGCGGATGTCTATCAGAAGTCATCCAGAACGATTCAGGATCGCGGATATCCTCTCTGATTAAGGAAGGAGGTGAGATGCTATCTTAGACAGTTCAGTACTGCGGCTGTTGTGTCTGATTCGTGCGAGACTTTATCGTTTTTATTTCGCGATTATGTTTCTCGGAGCTCTCTGAAGAGCAGCTGCGAGTTTCTCTCTTTTCCTCAATCTCTACTTCTAGTTCGTGGAACCTCAGTAATCAATTGGTTTCTTAAAAGCACTTACTACTTAGTTAAGCGGCAGCGGTGTCAGGTTGACTGCAGGCACTCGGGAGTGGAGGGTTGAAAACCAGTGCGGCTTCGGTGTCCTGGTTTTGGCACTCACTGCACCGAACTTCACTTTTGAGACTCTTTGCACCACGACACTCCCGACTCCTAAAATCAGCGGCTCTTATATGATTCCGGTTCTGAGAGTCCCGGCTTATATACAATTTTGAGTAAGCGGGGACTCTCTTAATCGAAAAACTCAGTTGAGCTTTGCTATTTCCTTTGTTAGTTAGTGGTCGGGTAAACTTCGTGAGATCGCCAATCGGTGACGATCTCTCGCCTTGGTCGGTTTGTCCAATTTTTCGGAGAAGGGAAAAGGGAGAGTGTTAGTTTTCGATCACGCCACATAGACTCTTTGCTATTTGTTTATAATAAAATTTTTGTGTATTATTCATGGCGCCGGAGTTCTATTTGCCCCGGCTGCTCTAAATTTTATAAGCGGTGTTCTTCTTGGCCTGGAGATATCCGGGTTTGTTTCAAAAGCTGCTCAGAGTGTTTAAACAATACATTTTTCTNGCTCGTTATAGCAAAATTCCGGGTTATTACTAGGCGCGGTTTATCTTTTCGGGCGCCGATATGATTTTTGTTTGCTCTCCTATCGTTTGAAGTCTAAGTTTCCGATAGGAGACCCGTTCAAGTTATTTATTGCTTTTCATTATTTACTAAGAAAAGGGTTTGTTATGCGTTGCAAGAAAAAGGAGACCGTGGAGTCTCTAGGACGTAACAGTCTTTTTAATAAAATAAATGCATGAGTATATTGTTCTTTATTATTCTCCGAACCTGTTCTATTCGTGCGCGCGCTATTCTGGAAAGACGAAAATTAAAACGATTTTTGCGTCGTCCGTGCGCTCATAGAAAATAAATGATAAATTTCTTGATATAAGTTGTTTTTATTGTGCATCTTGGCGCAGCGTGTCTTCACGTACTCGGCTATGTCAAAGATTTTTTGCAGGCAGACTTGAAGTCGTAAATTTTCGTATATCTCAAGTCCTGTGACCCTCTGTTACGGTCCGGGATGTAGTTAGTGTTACACGTTTTAGAGAAACGCAAAGGGCGTCTTTTATCTCGAGAATAAATGACAGAAACTATGTCTGAGTAACAGACCAATATGCGAGTCGCCTTCATTTATTACACCCCGGTTCTAAAATTTTTGACAGCACTATGGAAACCGCGCCTAAACGATGTTTTTCATCTGATGACGAAACTCGACTGGCCCAGTGGTCTCGCGGCCTCAGTGCAGGGGCTGCGAACCCGGAGGTCCCGAGTTCGAATCCGCTCACCATCTAAAGCCCGTGTCACACTACGTATTGCGGACGTAGATTAGATTGGGATTGCGGATCACTGGATTCGGATTCGTTGTTCACACTACGGATTCAATTGTCTGCTGCAGAGTCTTCCAATTGATCACGTGACTGCATATTTTAACTAGAGNCACAACTGCATTAAACCTTATTACCAGATACGTGATATTCTTATGTTTCTAATAATATTTGCTATTATGTGGAAAGCATCTTAGCATCTTATCATTTGTTGTGGTCATCTTATTATTTGGTGTGGTCATTTGGACATATAATGGGTCCAAAAAGTGATTTGTTTTCTAAAAACATTGAATGCAAATTATNTAATTAATACACATGATGAGAGAATATCCTTTGTTGTGGATACAACAATTGAAGAATATCGTCGAACTGATTTAAAAGAGACTGCATTGAGATCAAATAGCACAAGTTCTAGGTCTCAAAGACGCTGTGTGCAAGTTAGCTCTGGTCTGCTATGGATCAAATGAAAATGTTCAGTATACAACATAATTTTTGGTACAAAAAAAAACGAAAAAGAGAGAAATTGTTTTTCATGCCTGTTATTTGTAATAATGGCTGAAGACNAATCGCGTAAGCGGAAAATGTGGGTGTCTAAGTGGATAACAGGAAGAAAAGAAAAAGGTTTGCATCATAATCTGTTTTTGGAACTTGCATTAGAAGATCCTAATCGGTTCAGAAGGTAAGCTATAAATTATAGAATATAACTGAATTTAAAACGATAATGGAAAATTTGTATTGCAACAACTTGTTCATTTAGATGCCTCAGAATGGATGTACACACTTTTGAATATCTCTTGAAGAAAATTACACCTCTAATCAAGAAGCAAAACACTCATTTACGAGAAAGCATTTCACCTAATGAAAGGTTATCGGTGACTTTGCGACATTTAGCAACAGGTAAAAAATAAACAATAAAATCGATTGATGATAGTTGTATATTTTGTAATCAAATCTGTTGTCTGTACATGTCACATTCCAAAGGAGAAACTCAAGAATCGTTAGCTCTCACATTCAGACTTGGAAGAAGTACCATTTCAAACATTATAAAAGAAGTCACAACAGCAATAACTATAGTTTTAAAAGAAGAATTTCTTCGCTTTCCTTACACTGAAGATGAATGGCGTGTAATTAGCAATGATTTTGGAGAGCAATGGAATTTTCATCATGTAATTGGAGCACTAGATGGAAAACATTGTGTTATTGATCCTCCACTACAATNTGGATCTATGTTTTATAATTATAAAGGAGATTATAGTGTAGTATTATTGGCTTTAGTGGATGCACAATTACGGTTTATTTATGTGNATGTAGGGACTAATGGCAGAGTGAGTGACTCTGGTGTTTGGAATAAGTGCTCTCTCAAACATCATTTAGATAAAGGTACTCTAAATATTCCTCCTCCTGCTCCATTGCCAGGTACACAAGACAAGTTTCCTTTTGTGATTNTTGGGGATGGAGGGTTTTCGTTATCAGAGAAACTGTTAATGCCATATCCAAAACCGCAATGTACTGGGATGATAAACAGAAGAATATTTAATTATAAGTATGTGGATTATTAATATTAATGTTTTCACTTGTTTGTCAAATCAACTGAAACACTGAAATATTACTNTACTCATGTGTTATAGATTATCTAGAGCTCGGCGGTGTTCCGAAAATGCTTTTGGTGTTATGGCTGCTCGTTTCCAAATTTTTCGATCTGCAATGCGATATGNTCCGGATAACGCAAGTACAATCATTTTAAGTATATGTTGTTTGCATAACATGCTACGAAGTCAATCTATTGGACGAGCTATGTATACACCATCTTCATTTCTTGATGGAGAAGATGTAATTTCTGGTGAATTTCGACGTGGGGAGTGGAGAGCCNAAAACGCAAGAGGGATGATTAATTTAGCTCATCAAGGTGGCAATCGTCATCCAACTCAAGCAATAGTACTTAGAAACANGTGGTGCGATTATTTTAATACTATTGGTGCAGTTCCTTGGCAAGAGCGAATGGTGCAATAAATTATAATTCTTGGAAACACTAAATATAAGCATACTTGTCTTATTCAAAAGTATATTATTAAGTTCAAAAATGTATTATAGAAACTGTTTTATATTATAAATATATATGTATTATTATTTATTAATATATGTATCTTATTATGTATGTGTAATATATTGCAAAATAAAACTCATATGCATATATATACTTTCTTTATTTCTTANAATATTATTATAGACTTATTCGTACAGTCTTACTCATATAACGTTCTATATAGTCTTTTATACAGTCTTCGTCAAAATCAATATATATATATCCTTATCTTTGACAACAAATAAAAACTTTGACAAAAAATAAAACTATAAATCACACNGTGTAACATAATATACAACTTAAAAAACACTATATAAACTTCAAAGCAAATGACAGTACTGTCATTTAAAACACGGGTAACTTTGAACAATTTGTTACAGGTAAAATGTCTATAACTGAGTAAGCTTTCTAAGCAATATGTTCATATAAATATTCAATTAATAATACGATAAACTATGATAACATAATCACAAAGTATATAATTAGTAATAAGATCTTGAGATATTGCTTATAATGTANGCTGCGTTAATACTTTTAAGATTTCTCTTTCATAATATTCTCGATCATTTTGAGTCATTGATCGAAGCCTAGATGCGATGTATNATCCAAGTATATCAAATGTATCCATTTTTGGAGGAGACACGTTTTCTTCAGCCATAGTTTTTATAGCATTAACGGCATCTTCCATTAGTTTAACTTTCTTGGAATTTCCTCGTTTCACATACAATGAATTCTTAGTAGGGCATTTAGTATTTAGTGGAGCTAATACAGATCTAGAAGAAGTATCTCTTTGAAGAGAAAGATCTGATGTATCATGTATTTCGCTTGAACTAGCAAGTGATTGGCTAGCAGACGTAGTCATAATTGATGCTGGATCTGGGCTGAGTTCTGATATGTATGAATCTGTTTCTACAGAGGGTGATGTTTGACCACTAGTGTTATAGTTATATTCATCAGATGGAAGAAGCACATATTCCTAAAAATAAAAATCAACATACATTAAACAATATTTATACAAAACAAGACTAAACATATTTTTATACTAATGATATTGAACACAAGTGTTAATTGGCAAAAACATTATATTTACATAACAGNGTAAACAAAATATAAATTACAGTTTTATACTTACTTCTGTATTTGTATTATAATAAATATTTGNAAGCTGTGATGATGTCTTTTGCACATTGGTATTAGAAATATGAGGAACAGGTGAATGATTCACCATCTCTTGACTAGATATNGACATATGACTTTGTGACAGATTATCAATACTGTCACCTTGTGGACACCTTTTTTTTAAAAATAAGAGCATATCATAATATTCCCACTTTGGTTTGTAAATTTCATCTGTTCCTTTCCCACTACAACGAGCTTTTGATTCTTTTATTTTTCTTTCATTTGCACGAAAAGTACTTTCCATATTTTGAAACCGCTTGCAAACTATATCTCCTGCAATAATACAATGAAAATAATATAATAAGCATAAAGAAAATATGAAAAATAAAGTAAAACAAATACTAAGTAAATAACATGAGTTTTAATAACATCAATAAAAGATTTCAACATAACATTGCAACTATTCAACATCGTATAGTCTCTATATTATTCATATTTTTACCTCAAACTCAATAATATAATAAATTAGTTTAAGATCAATCAATCATACATACCTGTAAATTTGGAACCTAAAGCTTGTGCTATTTGATCCCAATGCAGTCTTTTTAAATCAGTTCGGCGATATTCTTCAATTGTTGTATCCCACAACAAGGGATATTCTCTCACCATGTGTATTAATTTGCATTCGATGTCTTTAGAAAACAAATCATTTTTTGGACCTATTGTATGTCCAAATGACCACACCAAATGATAAGATGACCACAACAAATGATAAGATGATAAGATGCTTTCCACAATAATAAATATTATTAAAACACAATAAGCAAATATTATTAGAAACATAAGAATATCACGTATCTGGCAATAAGATTTGGTTGTGGCTCTAGTTAAAATTAAAACACAGAATGAACAGAATTTAAATGACTCCTGTATAGACTTGTCAGTTATCACTAATTTTGCTTCTCCGTCCATGAACGGGTCACGTGACTACAATTCAGTATTTTATTGGTTTAGATCACGCATTATGGATCGCAAAAATAGAAAGCCGTCTATCCTGCAATCTGCAATCCGGATCCGAAGCTGCCTCGTATTGATTGGCTAACTTCTGATCCGCAATCTGCAATCCCGATCCAATCCAGGGTACCGATTGTGTATTTATGCAAAGTAGTGAAAATTACAAAAGTGAGAAAGTTTACTAGTTGTCGACTAATAAAATCACAGATATTTTAGTAAGTTTTCTCACTTTTGTAATTTTCACTACTTCGCATAAATACACAATCGGTACCCAGGTCCGCAATACGTAGTGTGACACGGGCTTAAGAATTTTTTCCGGGCCGGTTCCTTTCAACCGAGTTTATCGGTTGATTGGCGAACTAAATCGGACCTCCAAAAATTAATTCGGGTGTAATTCCGAATTAATTCCTCCCTCCCACAAGGCGATTGTAGTCACAACATCCCGAGCACGAGCCCGACACAGATGGGCACGCCCACTGTGAAAGAAACCCGTGTATCGCGTGGTAGTAGGAACAAAAACTGCACAGTTTGATTTCGAAGGTTGACTATTAGGTAGGTAGGTACCTTAGAGGTAGTATCCTATACATACTCCTCTTTGATATCGTTATTTGAATTACTGTGACTAAGCCCAAAGAAAAAACACTTGATTTCGTAGAAGAATTATAAGCCTAATAAGACAAAAAAGTCCTCTGTGTCACTATATATACTTAAATAAAAAAAAAATAAAAAAAAAAAAAAGAGAGAGACAAAACTCGATAGGATTTCTAGAGTACTCGGTGTTTTGTCACTTTGCGACATCTTGGCTCCAACCGCTTGTGATTTTTGGGGGCAAAACGGGGTATAAAAGTTCTGTTGCAACGAGAACGAAACACAGTCTGTTTCCAGAGCAAGAGAAGTAAGTATATTTTAAAAGTTTTAAAAGTGATTGAAGATAAGTAAGACGTCGGGTAGTAATATTAGATAAATAATCCTATTCGCGATATAGTGTAATCGACTGCTTGAAGACTTACGCGAACTAACGGCGTTTATAGTAAACGGTGGTGATAATATTGAGGTGTTTAGAAATATTGCGTTTCGCGTACATTGTCTGCAAATGGCGTGCGAAGCAGCAGAACTTCGCACAACGTTTAACCACGAGGAGGAAGACGTGAGTGGACTAATCGCGCGCATGGTAGCCGATGGCGACGGTAAGTGTCAAATTTTAGTAATTTTGTATGTTTTTTATGCTTAAAGATTCTCTCTGATATAATGAGTGGGTAATTTTCATTTTAGCAAACAAAATTGTCGAAATACCGGAGATGGTGCGAACACCGGGGCCGAGGATATCTTATCTTGCTGGTGCTCTTTGACAGCAGCACCAGCAGCAAGCAGCAGAAAGATACGAGCGAGGTAGAGAGCGTGCCGCGGAACACGACGCTGCTTGTACCTCGTCGTTCTAGCGCGGAATCTCGCCCGATAGCGCGAGTATCACCAATGCGGCCGAGATATCACCTTTTTGTACGGCGATGACGAGAAGGGGTTTGAGAAGAAGAAGAAGAAGCAAACGAGCCTCCTTTGCGTAAGTATAAGTAAAACAAGAATTATTAACGCTAGAATAAAAAATATATTAACTAATGTTTTCAAATTTTAGTAAGAGCGCGTAGAAGTAAAACGGAGCTTCCTCCTGCTCTTCCTGTAGCGGCTCCTCCTGCTGATTCTGGTAAGTAAAACTAACTAAATATTTAAAACATTATTTTGGAAAAATGTATGCGAGATGACGGATAGGCAGCAGCGATGGTGACAGCAGCAAGGATTGCGGATGTGATGGTCGTGTATTAAAGGTTTTTCTGTAATTTGAAAGAACACTTTATTTACACTTTGTACAAGTCTTTTGGTTTTTATAATGAGGCCCTAAAAAAGGTCGTTTTAGTGGTGGCCCTGAAAAGAGTCTTTTTATTTTTCTTGGCGCCTTGTGTTCTCTCGCCAAAAGATCCGGTGCTTTGCAGTTGTTAATCGTCACTCTTTGGAAATTTTTCGGGTCGGCGAGCTCGGTGGCGTGGCCGGATGACCGGTTTACGTGGGCGTAGACGCTGACTCCTTAGCGATGATCAGTGAGCTCGGTGGTGTTGCCGGAGCTCTGTTGGCGTAGCCGTAAATGTTGATTCCTTAGCGATGTCGGCTTGGCACGCCTGCTCTGCAGTAGAGAATCGCTACTGCTTGTCCTTGGTCCTACAGCGAGCTCGGCGTGTCTGCGTTGCCACGTGTTGAAACTCCTTGCGTTGCGGCGGTAAAGCCGAAGGTGTCAGCGGGCGACCGAAGTCTATCGGCGAAGAGGTTCTCCCTTGTGGCGGCGGTGGTGAGAAGTCCAGCCGGATAAGCCGCCACGGTAAAAATTCCTCTTCCTTGAGCGGTGCTATAGACCCGAGTGTTCGGGGTCGGTCAGTGCTTCTGGAGGACCTAGGATCTTGTGGCGGAATGCCTTAATTAATTTCTCCAATTAATGGAGAAAAGAGATCTCGGAGAGATCTGCGCTCAAATCGAGTAGCGAGCGGATGATGATCGATGATCCGTCGATGGTCGTCTTATCTAGACGCCGGGGTAATTGTCTCTTGCGGGCGAGCTGGCGCCGTCGTGTGCCGCGTAGTGGCAACGCGCTGAACTAGCTGCGCTGCGGCGGCTGCGGGCACCAAGCTTAAGGCCGCCTCGCTGCTCGCGTAATATGTTTGTGGTGTAAACTTGCACCACAATTATGATGAGAAATGTAGAGAAAATAGAATATATACATTATATACATATATATATATATGTGTGTGTGTGTGTGTATTAATTTTTTTCAGATGATGAAGTGCAAATGGTATTGCACATCAGGCGAGCGCCAGGGACAGTGTCGGATCATTATCAACTGGCAGAAGCGGAAGAACACCGTCAATGGGTGTCGGAGGAGCTTCGAAGAAGGCGGAAAGAGACAGAAATAGAAAGACAATCTCTACGAGCGGGAAACAGTCCGCTTGTCGGAGATCGAAAACAATGGCAACGACACTGAGAACGACGCTGACACCGGTGCCGACGAAAACGAGGACAACGAAAGCGACGCCGAAAACGCAGAAAACGCCGACAACACCGACGACGAAGACGCCGACAACGCCGACAAATGAGAGCGCAGAAGACTCCGACGAAGACGAGAATGAAGATTTCGTTGAGGAAGCGGGGGAAGGGTCGGGAGGTGATTATTTAGATATTATTATATAGATATAGATATATATTATTTCAATATATTATTATATAAAAAGTATTATATAAAAAGCATTGTAAAGAAAGTATTATATAGAAATTAGTATATATATAGAATATATTCTATATATATATACAGGGTGACCAATGGGAATGTGTTGAAAGTAAATAGTTATATATCCCTTTCTCGATTTCGATAACTGTTTTACCGACTAGGGTCCGCTACCTAAGACCCGTCAATTTCATTTGAACCGTCGTATAAACCGATTTGCGAGTTATAGGATGGACGCGCTAAGCATCGAAGAAAAAGTGTTTCTCATCGAGTGCTTCTATAGTAGAGGC
>NW_018021355.1:18458-19869 GCF_002006095.1 Pseudomyrmex gracilis | reverse complement strand
GGGTTACCTCAAAGACAAATGTTACGCCGTACAATCTCAAAACACCGCAGAGCTGATAAATAGTATTAAAAAATGCACTCGCAGCATTCCTACATCTATGTTAGATAATGTATTTCAAAGTTTTTGCAAACGATTGCAGTTCTGTGCTAATTCTAATGGACAACACTTTGAAAACATATATTATTAATTCATATGCGCAAGCAAAATTTTTCTATTTTTTTTTTAAATGAGAATTTCAATTGTTAAATTAATATATTTACAAGTTTAAATTAATATATTTTACAAGTTTTCTCTACAAAATGGCGTTTAATTCATTTTATTCGGCCTATTTGTTACAAAGTAATAACTATTTACTTTCAACACATTCCCATTGGTCGCCCTGTATATATAGAATTAAAAATAATATTGTATATAATTAGTTGAGTAACATAGTGAAAATAAAAGATCAAATTATTGATATATTAGACAGGCGCTTCAATTAAGCTTGATTAAATAAATATGTGTTTAATACATATATAGTCGATGTCTTACTTTTTTTAGTTTTCCCGTATAAAATTAAAACTTAGATGTGAAGAATATCACATAAAAATGAATTTTTTTAAAAATTAATATCGAGCATAACTAAGTTTCATTAATATTGGGCATGTCCAAACGCGTTTTATTATGTTACTTAGTAGAAATTGATGTAATAAGAAAAGTCATGCTTCTCTAAGTATATTTTTCATTATATTTGGCTTGAAGTTTTATTTCTATAACAATATAATGTTTACAATACGTTATATATGGATTTAATCAAGCGTAATTCGTGTCTGTCTAATGTATCAATAATTGGATCGTTTACCTTGTAACGCCGTTTGATAATCGTCTTGTTAATATATTGAGAATTTTTCTATTAAGCTATTTTTATTTACAGTACAATACGACGGCGGAGCTGTAAGTGTTGTTGCGCAGGAAAATAGTAGTGAACAGGACGGCACCAACAACAACGAGCGTAGCAGCAGTAATGACGACGACGACATCACCAACATCGACGAGCGTTACACCGGCAGCAGTGCTACTTCCGACACCGCCGCCGCCGCCGATGACGACAACAACAGAGGCGAACAAGTCGGAGAAAATAACACAGCCACACAAAAAAAAAAAATTTCTTTGGCCTGGGGATCAGACCATGTTTATTATATGTTTTTGGGGTCGCTGAATCCGAATCCGAGGTCCATTAAACCCTATCGGGTCGGGGTTCCGCCATAACCTCAAAAAACACCATAATCTGAGCTCGAAACCCATATAATCTTTTGATTCAAGCCATAAACACAAAAACCAATTAGATATACCCCATAACCCCATCTTTTGGTAAACCTAAGTCTTCTATAAGATCATTCAACACCAATCTTGAGAATACTTCGATACGATA
>NW_018021355.1:1511-18153 GCF_002006095.1 Pseudomyrmex gracilis | reverse complement strand
CAGGCCAAAGAAATTTTTTTTTTTTGTGTGGCTGTGTAATTATTATACATTTGTAACATTACGGACGAAAAACGCGCGTAGATTTAAGAGATTCGAGATAATAAAGAGAAAGGCGATAATCGAGACCCGCGAAATTCTGACTGGAGCCGAAATAGTAGAATGGATAAAAGGTTCATTTCGTGAAATTCACAGACGCGACACATTTTGCGGGGCCGAGTGATTACGTCGGGATGTAGTTCGATCCCCCGACTTTAACTAATAGTGCAGCAGGTCTTTCTTTTCGTGCGCGCGACTTGACTCACGAGAATATTTGGTTTCTCGTGAGTTCAGTTGCACAAAGTAACGGAGGGATGGACATCGCTGCAACGTTTACGATCCGTGTATGCACCGTCCACTCACCGATGGGTAGAGGCCGTCCTCTAGACGCAGAAGGAATTGGAAAACGCTCGATACTCACAATAACGAATAGCGACGGTTTGTTTCCCTCGCTCGCTCGTTGCCGCACAGATGTACCTCGAGCGAGATAACGGCCGCACAGGCGAGTTACATGAGCGATAGGAAGCAATAAGACGGTCGAACTCCTCTTTACAACGCTAATGGGCACGGGAGTTGATGGAGAGAGCGGGCGTCTCAATTCCGGAAGAGGGGTGCAGTATTGGAGAAATCAAGCGGTTTCAGCGTTACTTTGCCGGCGAGAAGATATCCATAATTGTTTACGCTTCATTTACTTTTGCGAAAGGCGGGAAACCGATGTACGACGGTAGCGCGTTGCTTGCCTCTCTCGGATGCGAATCCTTGCTACTGTTATAAGTCACGCGTATTAAGTAATGGTAGGGTATTATTTAGTCTTAGGTTTTAGTTACTAAAGTTTAGTTTTGCGGGACTGAAATCCGGCACGGATGTCGAGTCAGCAGTCACTAGGCGATATGCGACCGCGCGTCCAAGGACGCACCGGTCGAGGGTCGCACGTGCGGCCGAAAAGATGCAATGGTCTGCATTGCACTTTTTGGGAACCGAATGTCGTCCGACTTTTCCTCAGCCAATCACGATTGATTGGCTGAGGCATAAAGGCCGGTGTTAGATCGTGCGTGGGTAGAATCGTCTAGAATAGTGTCGCGGTTGGAGGATTATTATATGCCCGACAGAGCATCGCTCGTAAGAACTTAGAAGTATCGCGAGTGAGTGAAAGTGTACTTAACTTTCACTAAACCCCAGAGTAAGAAATAAACGGGTTTATTTATACAATTATCAAAGATTCCAAAATAATATTATTTCTTCCCGACGTCTCTCCCTCGCGGCATCCCCGACCTCACGTGTGGTAACAAATTGGTGGCAGCGGTGGGATGCTGCAGTAGAAACGCCGAGAAGAAACTTCTGGTACCTGCAACAAAAGAAATAAAATCTCTGTTATCTGAGGAAACAGCAACAACCGAATTAGTAAGCAACGGACGATTCTCACAGAAAAATAGACAGTAAGTAACTGACCTATGCTAACTACGATCAGCGAAGGAAGGCGTAAGACGACACAAGAAAAGAGAGGAGCACACAAGGGATGCACTCTCGAGTAACTGAGCGAGAGCGAGATAACTCCGACTCAGCGATAAGCCCGAGCGGGTGAAGAAAACGACAGCGCACAAGCCAAGTGCCTGTAAGGAATAACTAAAAAGCAACAGGAGCGGAGAAGAAGAAGGATTTGGTCTCAAGGATCAGGACCTTAGTAGGACCACAGCACGCAACGCTAAGTTTGGCTGGACGTAGCCAGCAGTAAACAAACACAGCGGCCAAAAGAGAACGTGCAAGCCGCGGAGAACGTGCGAGCAACGGAGAACGTGCGATCGACGGAGAACGAGCGACCGACGGAGAACGAGCGACCGACGGAGAGCGGACGGCACGGCGAGGGGACAACGCGTCAACGGCGGCGAGAGCGACCGACGACACAGGTAGCGTACATAAAGCGAAATGCGGCTGCTACTGTCAAAAATTTTTGTTTTATGAGCGAGCGTAGGAAACTGGCGACAGGATTACCGGACGCGTTGACACCGTTAAGCGTAAGCAAGTTTAGGTTCGAATTACCTAGTTTTAACGTACCGGGTGCGACTCGAAACAATTCGTGGCTACATTCGGAACCGGCAAAGCAAACTCTACAGCAAATAAAAGCAAGAGAAACACAAAGCGATCTATGTCACTGTAGGGAGTCCCGCGAAGTCGAAAGATCTGGTAGAGTCCGACAGAATTTAGCGCTCGAGTTCGAAAGCGAAAATGATAACACAGTCGGTAATGAAGCCCAGAAAAATGTCACTGTAAACCGCGAGTTCTTGTTTGACGTGGACGAGAGTTTATTTCTCCGAAGTAAATCCCGAACCGAGAAGGCAAAGACTTCACGATAGCCGGACCCCGAGTGACGTATCCGAGCGCGGAGAGTTCTCGTTAACTTCGTACGATAGTAGTATTCGTTCCAAGGGAAATATATACGGAAATGGCTCACGCACCGAACGACTCATTGGACGAACGACTCGAAAGAGTACATCAGACACAAGCTGACGTGGACAGAGAGATAGACCGAATGCGCAGTGAGTTAGAAGGTAGACAACCCCTTGGGAGTGCAGCAGACCCGGACAGACCTGCAGTCGAGATCACGGGAGCAAGTAGAAACTCCAATGACTCTTCGAATATCTTGTTAATGCGCGAGTTAATGCAGGCCTTCCGAGAGTTGCAAACGGAAGTGCAAGGTCTAAGACGACAGGTAGTACGGCGTCGTACTTCGCAAGTGTGCGAAGACGACGACCCGACTAGACGACGTACGAGGGCCTACGACGTCACAGTAACACGAGAACGCGATAACGTACTAGACGTGACGTACGAACGAACGGCCGCGGACGTGCGAAGTCAAACGGCGCACTTGTGTGACTATATGTTACTAAAAGAGGCGCGTGCAATAATATTAGTGTTCTCGACGGGAAGTCGCAAGCGCAGTTACGCGAGTTTTTGAGTGCAAGCAAAAGCATTTTACCTAAACCGGAAAAGCGACGGGTGAATGCGATAAAAAGCCATTGCAATTATTGCAAAAAAGCGGGACATAGAAGAGAAGAGTGCTAGTTGCTAAACAGAAAAGGTAAAAGTGACCAAAAAACGGAAGAAAAAGAAAGAAAAATTGTCAAATATAATAAAAAGAAGATAAATGCGTGCGAAGATCGTGACTCTACAAGTAGCAATGAAGAATATAGTCAGGAAAAAAAAATAAAGCAATAGAAGCAGCAGAGCTCCATGTTACAACGATAGATAATAACGCGACAAGCTTGGATTTAGTGAGCGTACCGATAGTCGAAACACAGAAGGGCATGGCCGAATTGCTATACGATACAGGGGCTACGATATTGCTAATATAAGTGAAATATTTAAAGGGAAAAACTGTGGTAAACAAACTAAAAATGAAACTAACCGGAGTAACGGGGCATACCGCGCGAGTAATAGGAAATTTTGACGCAACAATTAAGTTGAAAAATAAAGAACTAATCCACCCGATATATGTTGTAAACAATAATTTCCCGATAAGTTATCAAGGAATACTAGGAAACGATTTCCTTAAAAAATACCACGCGATACTGTGTCATAAGAAAGGAAAAATAAAAATCGGGACGGACTCGATGATCTTATATCCGTATCACGCGATAACCTTACTGCCGCGATGCGAGACAATAACACGGGCATTTACAAGCGTAAATCATGTAGGTATCGTGACAGCGAGAGAAGCACAGCCTGGAGTTTTTATCGGGAACTGCTTAGTGCAACCCGAGAACTACGTGTGCCCTGTGAGCATAAGAAATACCACGGAGAGAGAGGTGAAAATGCGCGTGCCGTTGGTAACGTTAGAAAAGTTACAGATAGACTCGCAGAAGCACAAGTCGCAAAAATAGAAGTAAAAAAGCCGGTAGTAGAACGACAAGAAAGGGTAAAAAACGCATTACAAACACAACACTTAAATCAAGAAGAAAAATGAAAATTAAAAGAGATGTATGAAGAGTACAGCAACGTGTTTCATCTACCGGGAGAAACATTGACCTGCACTGACGCGATGTCACATTACATACCGACGAGGACGGACTCCAGACCGATAAATGTACGACCGTACCGACTACCAAACAAACACAAACAAGAGGTAAATAGGTAGATAGGCAAGTAAATGAAATGCTCAAGGATGGTCTGATTAGACACAGCGTGAGTCAGTGGAACGCACCATTGCTAGTAGTGACGAAAAAACTAGACGCGTCCGGAATACGCAAGGTACGCGTTGCAATAGATTTTAGAAAATTAAATGACGTCACTATCGGAGATTCATTCCTCCTCCCGAATATTACTGATATCCTAGACCAGCTAGGAAATGCGAAGTATTTTTCGATTTTAGACCTTGCCTCGGGGTATCACCAAATACTAATGACCGAGGAAGATAAACAAAAACGGCATTGTCTACGTTATATGGACATTACGTATAATCGAATGCCATTTGGATTGAAAAACGCACCCACGCCACGTTTCAGACGTTAATGAACGCAGTAGGGATGCAAGATGCTTTGTATACCTAGATGACATAGTGATCTACGAAGCAAGTTTAGAAGAACATAACAAACGGTTAAAAGAAGTATTCGAACGTTTAAGAAAAAATAAGGTAAGGTTACAACCCGACAAGTGCGAATTTCTACGAAAGGAAGTTACATACTTGGAACATATTATAAGTAAAAACGGAATTTTACTTGATCTGCCTAAAATAATTGCGGTAAAAAATTTTCCTGTACCGAAAAAAAGTAAAACATGTGCAGGCTTTTATTGGTCTAGCCGGATACTACCGTAAGTTTATAGATCAATTTTCAAAAATCGCAAAGCCATTAACGCAACTGACACGTAAAGAAGTAAAGTTCGCGTGGAACACGGAACAACAAAAAGCATTTGAAATTCTAAAAGAAAAATTGATCACGGCACCGGTGTTAGCGTATCCCGACTTTAGCCGCGAGTTCAGTGTCGCAACGGACGCATCAGATTACGCGGTCGGAGCAGTCTTATCGCAGGGCGAAGCAGGGAAGGACAGACCCATCGCATACGCGAGTCGCGTGCTAAATAAGGCGGAACAAAATTATAACACAACGGAAAAAAAATTACTAACGATTGTGTGAGCCTTAAATCATTTTTGACCATACTTGTATGGCACCAAATTTAAAATAGTAACTGACCACAAAGCCCTTGTATGGTTGTTTAATGTTAAAGACCCCGGCTCAAGGTTAATAATACGGTGGAGACTAAAGTTAGAACAGTACGACAACAAAATCGTACACAAGAAAGGAAAAGCAAATGCAAACGCCGACGCATTAAGCAGACACCCGGTAGGTGATGCGTTACTAGTGAAGACGCTGCACGCAAGTACAGCAAGCGAGACAGAAAGCATCGCGTACGCCAGTGAAACAGAAGACGACGCGAGCGAAAGTGAGATCGACGAAAGCACAAGAACAACAGAGAGAAAAAATAAAACTGCAATAGCAGAAGAACGCACAAGCAAAACAGAAAAAGAATAGACGGAAGAAGAAAAACAGACGATACTGTATGAGTATCATGATACACCGGTCGGTGGTCATCAAGGCGTCAAACGAACTGTCAAAAGAATCAAGTTGCTCCACAACTGGCCAAATTTAACGAAGGACGTGGAAAACCACATTAAAAAATGTACGTTTTGCCAGAAAAATAAGTTAACACGCAAGGTGAAAATGTCTTTAGTAATAACCGACACACCAAGTAAACCATTCGAAAAATGTGCGTTGGATATAGTGGGACCATTACTAGTATCAAACAACGGAAATAAATATTTATTAACCTTTTAAGACAATTTAATGAAGTTTAGTAAAACCATCCCGATAACAAACCAGGAAGCCAATACAGTCGCAAAAGAAATCACTACAAAGATAAGTTGCGAATACGGAATCCCAGAAATTATTCTCACGGATCAGGGCACGAATTTTATGAGTGAAATATTTAAAAATACATATAAGTTGTCAAAGATAAGTAAGATACAAACAACCGCGTACCACCCGCAAAGTAACGGGGCTCTTGAGAGATTACATCGTACATTAACAGAGTACGTTCGACACTTTGTTAATGACGATCAGACGGACTGAGACGAGTGGATCCCGTACGCAATGGGTGCGTTCGGACAACTCAACAGTTGCACAACAGTTGAGAGATAATCACTTCTAATTGGATCATACTTTTGGAACCGCAGCAGATTTTGAAGAATAGTCCTATCATAAGTGATGATCTCTTAACCGTTGAGTTGTCTGAACGCACTCAATGTTCGCGTATAATACGACACCATATACGACAACAAGGTTCACACCATTCGAGCTGGTGCACGGACGACAAGCGGAACTTACGACAACGTTAGCAAAATCACCCGCGACGCGTTATAATGTAGAAGAATACGCACAAATTAAAAGAAAGAATACGCGCTACAAATAAAGTAGCACGAGAAAACTTAAAAAAAGAAAAGCAAAAAGCAAAAGAACAATATGATAAAAAATTAACGAAATAAAGTTCAGGGTGGGCGACGAAGTCCTACTCTACGACGAGACGGTCAGAAGAGAGCGTGCAAAAAAGTTAGAAGCGCTATGGGTCAGTCCGTATGTAATAGTCGATAAAGTATCCGACGTTACGTATATTATCTCCTAAAAAAGGGAGACGGTCATTACAAGTGCACGCAAATAGACTAAAGCATTACGTTGACAATTAGGCTCACCGGACGTCCTGGTGGAGATCCACGCTACGCAGGACTCCTTCGGGCCTCATTAGAGTCTCGGTGAGGGGTGGTGAGCTGTAACAGCGATCCAGTCGATCACCGCGAAACGGCACAAACCGCACTCTTCAGAGGCAGAAAGGACATTGTTCACAAATTGCTGACGGACACAACCGTAGCAAGCCGGTGTCTTTGCAGAAGGAACAGCCAGGGCCGTCAACAGGATGGTACTAGGACAGACCCGGCCCGTCCGCGAGTCGCGGGGTGTGATCCTCATGACGAGGGTGGAAAGAGAGTAGGTTCACGGCCCGGATGGCGGCGGACCAACACACGAAACAAAATTCACTTGACACTAAGTTAGTAATAGGGTCGTGGTCACAACAAAAATCACACACTCGGGGCCAAGAGGATTTAACACCACAAACTACACACAGAGAAACAACTATAGCCGGAGGATTCAGTGTGTAAAACGTTTTTTTTTTCTCGCTCCCTTTTTCCTCTTCCTATAAAAAGTTAAACGTGGAAGTAAACCACAAATCACAGTTCGAACGACAGAGTGCGACTGGCAACTCATTACTACGCGCTACAAAGACTGTCAACAGAAGTTCTAACGTACGCAGAAAAGTGATACAGAAAACTGAGCATAGAGACAAGAACAGACGGTCTCTACAAACTTATGCAGAGAAGGCTGACTGTGTCGGTGTCGTTTTGGCGGTCTAGCGGGGGTAAAGAAGAACGGTGTTTTACGTTTCTACCGATGTTCAAGAAAAACGTAGAGAAAGTTGTGGGGTACTCACCGGTGCTGTAAACGGTTAGGCTGAACGCCGGCGGGGGTTCTCGCGGTTCCGGTAGGGGTGGTGAGCAACCACCTCAACCCATTCCATTACGGCCGACCGGCAGAGGCCGCAGTGGTCAAAGGCTACCAACAAGCCGTCAAACAGAGCGCGACGGCAGCAAAACTTGCATGTAGGAGGCCGTTAGGTCTCACCACAGATGGCACACTATCCGTGGCCAATGGGTTCGCAGAGCGGACCAAGCCGGTGGTCAACCACCAGGATGCGACGATCGTTGTAGGCAGGATGGTCACCGCACAAGCTTAGCGCCCTGAGAGACGCGGATCGGCACGGCATGCAAAACTCGTTTGCCACGAGGTGAAGGGCAAACGGTAAGGGGTGGCACCGGTCACACAGCCAGGGCCACAGGGCCTCGGCGCCACAGCTAGAGCACAATTTCATTTTTAGATCAACTAAACGTTTCGCGTCTAACAGACGGAGACTGACAGGCAACTGCAACATCTCGCTAAGACGCGACCAAACATCTTAGACGCGCGTAAGATAACACGGTAAAAAGTAAGATTAGATAAAAACTGCTACGTACGAAGAAGTTAATCAGTAAGTCCTACTAACGTAGCAAAGAACTGTACGGCTAAAACAGAGCGTTCTCGTTTTCATTTTTAGGATTACGTTAGTGCTGGGCGCGGTGTTCCACTTCCGCTTTTCGGGAAGCGAGGTCAGCTCGGCAACGTACAGAGTAACGCGGTTTCAACACAGTCCCAGACTCTACTTCGAAAAGCAGGAAACACTGTTAAGAACCGACGAAAAGTGGAAGTTAGTGGTTAAGTTAAAAACACCCGCGCTGGAGAAAAAGATAGAACAGGCAAACAAGGTGTTAAAACGGAGAAAATGTGCGCAAGTGTAGGGATCCGTGACAGTAACAGAGTAAGCTGTTAAGACGTTTACTCCGAATTACAAAGTAGGAAACAAACAATAACTCTAATTTTCCAACAAAGTAGGGTAATAATGGGGCTCACGTTACGTAAGCGTAGAGAGTTAATCAACGGATTCGGTTTAATAGCGAAACAACTTTTCGGTACAATGGATGCGAATGACAAGAAAGCAATCACAGATCACATTAACTTAATAGAAAGTAGACAGGCAGCCGAATAACATGCGATAAAAAACCACTTAAAAATGTTAAGCGCAACAATAGCACACTTAGACGGAATGGAAAGCATAATCCAAAGTAATGAAGAAACGCTAGCAAACTTCGTGTCGCAAATAATGGCGTCAGTAAACAGACAAACTCAGGAAAATCTGTTAAACGAGTATCTGTTGTTCGTAACAAGTATGTTACAACAATTAGAAACTGACATGAAAGAAATAATAAACCTTATAACAGGAGCACATGACAAACTTACACAATTAGAATTGATTCCGGTTGAACAAATAATACAGAGCTTACGCGACACAAGCGGCCATTTACAAGGTGACTTACGCTTTCCATTCCAAATTACGGTGGAAAATTGGGTAAAGATAAAGGAAGTTGTACGGTTGCTGTGTACTGCAAGGGCTCGAATGTTTTTGTGGTAATAAACGTACCACTGGTACATTCCGTGGTACACGATGTTTGTAACGTAGTGCCATTGCCGGTACACGTGCACGGTAACGTGTTTGCAGTGGCACACGTTCGGCACGCTCTTATCACAATAGACAGCAGCCGACAGACGTATGTATTACTGTCACACGATCAGTTAGCGAAGTGTAAAAATGTTCAAGGCATTACATCTGCGATAACGTAATGACACTCTATAAAGTGCAGACCGATTTGCCATGTGAAATACAAGCATACGTACACGAGTTAAACAACTACTTAAACTGCAAAATATGTAAACTGCAAACGTATGTAACGTCTAACCACACTATTTGAATTCAGTCAAAACAGGAACGTGTGTGGCTGTATTCTACACTAGACGAGCAGTCCGCAACCTTCAGGTGCAAAAACAACCCCGACAGGACGGAAACCTTGGCAGGAATCGGAGAGGTTGCATTGACAGATCAATGTGGGTTTTCAACCAGGGATATTTTTATCAACATTAAAACAGTAGTAGAACATGCACAAATTAATACTTACTTACCACGTTTTAATATCACACTTACACAAACAAACGGAGCCGTACCACAAACCGTACACGCGCACAACGAGATAAAACTACAAAACTTGACAAACGTCAAAACACAGTTACAGACGATACGTAATCAGGTACAAGAAACTAGTAACGGTTTTGATTAAGAGTATTATAAACAACCGTATTTTGTGTACCCAACGAGCGTCAGTGCGATAGTAGTACTGTTGATAGTAGCCGTTGTAGTATACGTTGTAATTAAAAATAAACGAACAACCGCTCATCAACAACAATATTCGCGGCGAGTTCGTTTTGTTGATGGTGTGGGTAAGCTCCGTCCGTCACAAACACAACATAGGTGTGAAAACCAAAGACCCCACATTGAGAAAATAGCAACCACACTTCTGTAAAAGTAGCGTGTAAAACTAAAAGTAGCATTAAGTAAATGTACAAAAAACCTCCTCTGTCAGTTTTTCTTTTTTTAACGGAGGGAAGATGGTATAAGTCACACGTATTAAGTAATGGTAGATTATTATTAAGTCTTAAGTTTTAGTTACTAAAGTTTAGTTTTGCGAGACTGGAATCCGGCACGCAAGTCCAGTCAGCAATCGCTAGGCGATATGCGACCGCGCGTCCAAGGACGCACCGGTCGAGGGTCGCACGTGCGGCCGAAAAGATGCAATGGTCTGCATTGCACTTTTCGGGAACCGAATGTCGTCCGACTTTTCCTCAGCCAATCACGATTGATTGGCTGAGGCATAAAGGCCGGTGTTAGATCGTGCGTGGGTAGAATCGTCTAGAATAGTGTCGCGGTTGGAGGATTATTATATGCCCGACAGAGCATCGCTCGTAAGAACTTAGAAGTATCGCGAGTGAGTGAAAGTGTACTTAACTTTCACTAAACCCCAGAGTAAGAAATAAACGGGTTTATTTATACAATTATCAAAGATTCCAAAATAATATTATTTCTTCCCGACGTCTCTCCCTCGCGGCATCCCCGACCTCACGTGCGGTAACACTACGATTAAATATTCTTTATTGCCAGGGTTCGCGTCACTATTCCCCGATTTTAAATTTAAGAGCGGCGGCGGGGAGTACGGGATACTGCATTCCTTGCAACTTGCCTTATCGTCCCAAATGAGGAGTTCATTGGTGCTCGCATAAATGTCCGCGGCGTCGCGGTGTGCCGTCGTGCGAATAGGTAGAGATAAAATTAGTACGATGCGAGCAATGCAAACGAACGTATTACAGACGCGCGTGTGTCGAGCGTCACCGGGTCGAAAAATCGTACGGAGATAACCGGGTGAACGTGTGCAGCACCTTGCAATTTTGTGACGACTGCGGGCGTTTACAGAACAGAGGGTACTGAGCACGAATGCGGCGTCGTGTTTTGCAACATTTGCAGTTCGCGCCAAGAGGTGAATCATCTTTGTTACATTCGTCCTGTAACGGAGCCGATTTTCTATCGGCTTCGCCCGTCCTTCCGCCTGCCGAACAGCTCGGTCGTTGCCACGGTTCGAGAGAGGGGAAGGCGAGAAATTGCGACACTCGGTTGTTTTAATGCTGTAAGGTATTGTAGTTTATTCTATTAGGTATTTACATTGCGGTTTTGTCGGTTTGTTAGATTAGCGTTATCTAAATTACACCGGAGATTCGGTCGGTAATTTGTAATTATGAATCTCTTACGCGCTGATTTTATAGATGCAATCGGTAGATTTCGGAGCAGCGGGAATTGTGTCGGCGCGGTGACTACTTAATTCTAATTCGGCGGGAAAGATATATACACGGGCTTTATATACAGTTGGAGGGTTGAGTTGTAAGAACGACTGGGTAACGATGTGGCGGTTACAACGGCCGATTGTGCGCCAGAGCCTCGGAAGTCGAGGTAGTACCTCGACGGAAAGAGTCGGGATGGCGGCCGAGTCAACACCTCGGGATGCCGGAAGTCGAGTCAACACCTCGACGGGAACGGTCGGTATGGCGGCCGAGTCAACACCTCGACGGGAACGGTCGGTATGGCGGCCGAGTCAACGCCTTCGAGTGCCGGAAGTCGGTATCTCGAGTCAACACCTCGAGACCGGAACGGTACCTCCGAGTCAACTCCTTGGAGAGCGGTAGCGGAATAAGAGTCAGCACCTCAAGCTCGGTTTCTAGGAGTGACTTTCGAGTCAATACTTCGAACGCCGGGAAAGGAATAGGTCCTCACTGCTGAAATCGGCCGGCTTTTATACCGGAGCGGCCTATGATCCTTCCAAGGTCGGCGTGTAGAACGCGGTTGTTTGCACGCCGCGGCACGCACCTGCGGGCTGACGTGTGCGTGTCCATGCGGTGCCGCTAGAGGTCCGTTGCAGGTATTATAACGCGGCGGATTAACGCACACGCGTGTGCTGTTTTCGCGGTCGGCTTTATAAGCGGGTCGCAGAAACTAGCGGGGTATTCTTTATGCAAAATGAATATGATAAAAAGAATCGTTTAATAATAAGAAATACAAAAAAATAATACAAAGTAATTAATAACAATGATAATAAAAAATAATAATAATAGTGATAATAATAATAATAGTAATATATACATTTTATGTATATTAGTGACGGGATTTTTACGGGGGTTTTCCGTCACAGTCCTCTCGCGCGTGAAGATTTCACCAAGAAGGGAAAAAATGCGCTCGTTGCATATGCGTTTTACGATTTCGAACCCCGGCAAGATGAGACGCTAGAAGGTACCGCGTCTGTGAAAATTCACGTGCCCACTCTTTGCGTCGCGCAGCAGATTTGCGTCACGTGTGCAAAGGAGGACGACATGACGGTGCGTTGTTGATTATGCGGTGTGCGCGAATTCGTGTTCCGCAATGATTCGGTGAGGCAATTCGTCGATTTCGCTACGAGAACGACGAATGTTTCAAGCAGATCATCTGCATCGCGCACAACGTCAAGGCGTTCGATTCTCAGTTCATCTTGCGTTACATCGTGAAAAAACGTGTTGATTTGGATCCGCGAGTAATATCAAGCGGGACAAAGATCATCGTATTAACGGTCGGGCGTACGAAATTTATCGACGGCATTAACTACATGCCGATGCGTTTGTCAGCTTTGCCGAAGGCTTTTGGTTTGCGGGGTGGTGTAGAAAAGGGATATTTTCCACCTAACACCCTCGCGAGTCAGTCGTACGTCGGACCGTTACCAGCCGTTGAATATTACTCGCCAGATAGTATGTTTAGCGAAGAACGCGAGCGGTTTTTCTTATGGCACGCGGAACAGACGCGCGAAAACGTCGTCTTTGAGTTTCAACGCAAAATAGTGCGCTATTGTCGTAACAACGTTGATATCCTGCGACGAGCGTGCATGGCCTTCCGCAAGATATTTCTCGAGCGAGGAAACGTATGTCCGTTCGAAAAATGCACGACCATCGCTTTTACATGTATGCTAGTTTTCCGTAAAAACTTTTTACGTTCGGAAGAGATAGGTGTCATTCCTCGCAGCGGATATCGTCTCGCGGATACGCAATCCCGTAAAGCTCTGCAGTGGCTGGTGTGGAAAGAGCGCGAGCTCGACCACGCTGTTGTTCACGCGGGTTACGTGCGAGAACATCGTTTCGCGGAAGTCGGAGACATTCCCGTCGACGGATATTACGAGACGACGAACGTCACGTATTGCAATACCACGGCTGCTTTTGACACGGGTGTTCTACGTGTTTTAAAATAGAACGCGGCAAACTTCTCTGTACGGGGGAACGCGAAGTGCACGATGAATTCGCGATACGAACGCACGCTGACAACGTTATGGCGTGCGCTTTTCGCAAACGCGGCTACATCGTAACGGAGAAATGGGAGTGCGCTTTTGATTACGATATACGAGAAAATCAGGAAATACGAGCATTTTTGGACATCCGATGCTCGCAGCTGAACCGCTTTCGCCGCGCGACGCGTTTTTCGGCGATCGAACGGGAAACATCGCAATTCAACGCGAAGTTACGGGTACGGAGAAGATACGTTACGTATAGTGTTCTCTGTACCCTTACGTATTGAAAACCGACGCTTTCCCAATTAGACATCCGAAAATTCTCGTTGGTGAGAAAGAATGCGCCTCGCTCATCGGAGCAATGTCCGGTGTCAATTTTTTTGCGGTCGAGGGCCTTGTGTGCTGTAGAGTGCTCTCTCCGCGCGATCTCTTTCTCCCCGTACTCTCGTACCGCGTGCGGGGCAAACTGCTGTCCGCCTTGTGCCGCAGTTGCTGCAAAAACTTCTCGCAGACACAGTGCTCGCACGATAATCCGCGCGATCGCGAATTCGATGGCGTGTGGGTTCGTGCGAATTACGCAAAGCTGTGGAGAAGAGTTATCTCGTAACTGCGGTGAGCGAGATATGGCAATACGAGACGAGTCGATACAACGCTGATACCCGGTTAGGGGGGATTATGTACCGATACATTAACTGTTTTCTCAAATTGAAGCAAGAGATGAGCGGTTAGCCGAGCAAACGAGTAGATAAAGAATCTAAAGAGCGATATCTTCGAGAATACGAAGCAGTCGAGGGTATTGCTTTAGATAGAGCAAAGATCGTGCAAAATCCAGTCTTACGCTCGGTCGCAAAGCTGTGTCTCAATTCGTTTTGGGGAAAATTCGGACAACGATTCAACCTGACGAGTACCAAAGTGGTAAAGTCGCAGGAACGTCTCGTATTGCTATTATCAAGCCTCGAGCACGAGATAATCGATATATTACCCGTAAATGACGAGGTAATATATGTTTCGTGGCGAAGGCAAAACGAGGCGGTCGTACCCTTTTCGATTACCATCGTGGTAATAACGGTGTACACGATGGCACAGGCGCAATTGAAAGTGTACGAATATTTAAAATGTTTAGGCGAGCGCGTTCTTTATTATGATACAGATTGGTGTATTTATGTGAGCAGCGGTGAACCCGACGACTACAAACCGTGTACGGGAAATTTCCTGAGCAATATGACAGACGAGCTCGAAGCTTACGGGCGCGGTACGTACATCGAGTCGTTTGTATCAGGTGGCCCAAAATTTTATGCGTACGTAGTTTGTACTCCGGACGGTAAAGCGCGGGAGGTATGTAAAATCAAGGAAATAACCCTTAATTCTGCAACCTCCCGCATAATTAATTTCAATAGCGTTAGAGAAATGTTAATGCGAAGAGAAAGAAAAAAACAAGGCAAAAATACGTCGATAAATCTACATTTTAGGGCGATTTGTCGTACTGCGTTTCACGAGGTTGTGAACGCGGGACGAATCAAAAACCTGCTCGTCGGCTTTGCTGAAGCGTAGATTTATCGACGAACGACGCTCCGTTCCGTGTGGCTACTTGGAATAATACTTTTTTCTTTCTATGTGTTACATTCTTGTAAATAAATAGTTTATATAGTTTAAAAGTATTAGCAAGTAAAATTGTGTATATATGTATATATGTTTTCCGTCCGTAACAAATAAGAAATAATGTAAGCAAGCAATTTGTGTATATAATAAAAGAAAGCTGTAAAATGTAAACAGGCACTTTGTGTATATAATAAAAGAAAAGTATAAAATGTAAGTTATTTTAAGAATATAAATATAAAAATAAATTTAGTTATTCAAAATTTTAGTAACAATTGATTAGTAGATTAAGGTAAGCAATAAAGTTGTTCCCGTGGAGGGATTCTTACGCCGTGACTGGCGAAGAGGTCCGCGCTGCGGCGAAGCGCATTGCTGGAAGAAGGACGGCCCCAGGAATGGACGGCCTCACGACTTCCGTGTGGGCCAGCCTGGCGGCTCTGATCCCTCAGCGCGTCGCGCGCTGTTTCTTGCAATGTCTGCGAGAGGGGAGATTCCCTCGGGACTAGAAACAGGCCCGCCTGGTTCTGGTCCCGAAGGTGGCTCGCCCGGGAGCGGCCCCTTCGTCTTACAGACCTCTGTGTCTCCTCGACGAGAGAGGGAAGCTCTTTGAGCGGGTGTTGGCGGCTCGCATTGAGGGGCGGCTCGCTGAAGGAGGGGCTTGTCCGAAGGACAGTTCGGGTTCCGACCAGCACGTGACGCGGTGTTGCGTGTTTGAGAGATAGCCAGGGCCCATATCTCGCGTGGGAGGGTGTGTGTGGCGGTGAGCCTTGACATTAAAAATGCATTTAACTCCTTGTCGTGGGAGGGCATCAGGGCAGCCTTGCGGAGATGGAATTTCCCCACCTATCTCCTCGCCGTCCTTGACTACCTCTCCCAGAAGAACGTCGTATTCCCATGTCGGGACGGGCGACTCCGGTCTCACCGGGTCATGTGCGGGATACCCCAGGTGTTGGTTCTGGGACCCCTGCTCTGGGACGTGGGATACGTCGGGGTGCTCCGTGTCGAGCTGCCGCCACACACGGACGTAGTGTGTTACGCTGATGACACACTCGTCCTTTCGGGTAGACGTAACGAGAAAGAAGCGGCCCACAACGCCTCCCTCACGGTTGCAGTTGTGTTACAACACATTGCGACACTAGGGCTTGCTCTCGCGGCCCAGAAGACGGAGGTAATCTTCCGTACTCCGGGAGTAACGGGGAGTCCAGTGCAGAGATGTCAGTTCGTGGACTCAGTAAGCACGCAGCAGCAAGTGGAGGGGATACATACACAGGCGAACAGCCGTATACGTGTGCGCTCGGCGTTTCGGTTAACGTCGAGCAGTAGAAGGAGATGGACACACATAATCGCTCTCTTTCTTTCTTTATAGCTATAGCTATAGCTAATATTGCCAGCCGCGAAAAGCGTGCCTAGGTGCTAGCCTGTTTCTCGTGCGTGGCTCGTATGTTCCTTCTCTCTTCCTCCTCTCTCTTTCTCTCTCATACTTACAAAGGTTGCGTTCCGATCTTCACTGCCAGTACTAGAAATCTATAGCACATGTGACGTGAAGTATAGATTTTTAGCACTGTCAGTGAATATCGGAACGACTAAACACCTCTGAAAATTAAATGGATATATAAAACTATAAAATATTATATA
>NW_018021355.1:0-1236 GCF_002006095.1 Pseudomyrmex gracilis | reverse complement strand
TTTATCCTTCATGAAATACTTTGGCAACAAACACTGCGCTTTCATACATAAAGAAAAACAATATAAATAACAATATAAATAACAATGTAAATAACAGTATACATAAAAGTTTAAATGTGTACAAAATAAATAAAAAACTATATAAGAAAATAAAGAAAAAAAAAATTAACAAATATATCACACTTATATAACAATGACCAAATATATAAGTGTCATATTTACACAAGTTTTATAATAACGGTTTTTAATCTTTTAACTAATTGAACACACAAGTAATCGATTATTGATACGCATCTTTCTTTTGTTCTTAAACAAGTTCTATTTATTAAGAAAAAAGATTCGTCATTTAATGATATGACTAACAGTCTCAGTTTATAACATGTTGTAGCAACGATTATAATATATTCTGTATGTCAATACTAAACTTACATACGACTATCACATAGAAATTAAATTTCTTTTTGTCGTTATTTTCATTTGTCACAATGTGATTAACAAATAGCAGACGTCATAAATAACAATGATCGCTCCTACGTTGTCTTCGATAGAAACCAGTCTGATAATTTCTATTCAACATCGGAATCAAAGACGATTTGTCGCATATAATTCATTATGTGTGTGTATATGTAAGTACATGCAATTGTTACGTCCTGAGCCTATGGTTACGGTCGGGCATTAGTGGTAGTACGCAACAGACGCACTGACACATTCAAGCGAACGTGATAGCTATCCCGGCACACTGACACAAGGAAGGAAGTCAGGAATGCGCGGGTCGAGCGAGACAGTTCGGCAACGCAGACAGGCCAACGGGGTTGTTCGATTTTCTCTGTCTAACGTGTTCTCACTCGTCGGTTCCCTTTTAGGTCTAAGACGCAAGTCTCAATTACCAAGGACGGAACCACGCGATTTTTATCAAGGAATGAACGGGTTGTTAATCGAGGGTGGTTTACTAGTAATAGTTTGTTAGTTAGACGAGGTCCAGAAGAGTTGAATTAATTAAAGCCGGATTTGTTATGAAAAGATTGACATAATCGTTTATTCAAATAGATTGGTAAAAACAATAATAATAACGAGGAAGGCATAAGTAGACTCCGCATGAATTTGCTTTAGATAGGCACGTACAGTTCAGGTGAGACGGTTTATATCGATTATTATTAGAGAGATCTCCGCGTATAGTTACAAACGGCGGAATGGTCTGTTGTATTGACATCGAGATATTTGAGCTGGATTGAAGTT
>NW_018021354.1:51883-54394 GCF_002006095.1 Pseudomyrmex gracilis | reverse complement strand
TTATAGCAAATGTTTGTTAAAACTGTATTTAAAATAGCTGAGAAAGCTAAATAAAGATCAATCAATCACATTCTCTCTCACACTCTCTCACTCTTTCTCATTTTCTATCCTATTCTCTCTCACTCTCTCTCAGTCTTGCTCACTCTCTCTCGCACTCTCCCTTACTTTATCTTAGTCTCTCTCTCTCTCCTTCACTCTCTCTCACTCTCTCTCACTCTCTCTCGCACTCTTTCTTACTCTCTTTCGCGCTCTTTCTCACTCTCTCTCGCTTTCTCTCTGTCTTTCTCACTCTCTCTCGCACACTCTCTCACTCTCTCTCGCACTCTTTCTCACTCTCTCTCGCACTCTCTCTCACTCTCTCTCGCACTCTCATTTACTCTCTCTCGCACTCTCTTTCACTCATTCTCACTTTCTCTCGCACTCTTTCTCACTTTTTTCGCACTTTCTTTTACTCTCTCTCGCATTCTCTTTTTTTGTCTCTCACTTATTTTTCTTTCACTCTCTTTTTTTATTCTCTCTCAGTTTTTCTCATTTTCTCTCCCGCTCTCTCTCTCACTCTCTTTCTCGCATTTTTTCTCACTCTCTCTCACTCTCTCGCAGTCTTTCTCGCACTTTTTCTCACTCTCTCTTACTGTCTCTCGCACTCTATAACACTCTCTCTCACATTCTTTCATTCTTTCTTATTTTCCATCCCACTCTCTCTCAATCTTTTTCGCACTCTCTCTCTTTCTTTTGCACTTTTTCTCTTTTTCTCTCATTCTCTCTCACTCTCTCTCGCACTTTCTTTTACTCTCTCTCGCACTCTCTCTCACTCTCTCTCGCACTCTGTCTCACTCTTTCTCGCACTCTTTCTCACTTCCTCTTGCACGCTTTCTCACTCTCTCTCGCACTATCTCTCACTCTTTCTCATTCTCTCTTGCACTTTCTTTCACTTTCTCTGGCACTCTCTATCATTCTCTCTTTTTCTCATTCTCGCACTTTCTCTCACATTTTCTCAGTTTCTCTCGCACTCTCTCTAAGTCTTTCTCGTACTCTCTTTCACTCTCTCACTTTGTCTCACTCTCTCTTACACTCTTTCTCACTCTCTCTTGCTCTCTCTCTCTCTCTCTCTCACTCTCTCTCACTCTTTCTCGCACTGTCTCTCACTTTTTCTCACTTTCTCTCGCACTTTCTTTCAGTCTTTCTCACTCTCTTTCGCACTTTCTCTCACTGTATCTCGCACTCTCTTTCACTCCCTCTTGCACTGTCTCTCACTCTCTCTCACTCTCTCTCGCATTTTCTTTCAGTCTCTTTCTCATTCTCTCTTGCAATTTTTTTTACTCTTTCTGGCACTCTCTATCATTCTCTCTCTTTCTTATTCTTGCACTTTCTCTCACATTTTCTCAGTTTCTCTTGCACTCTTTTTAATTCTTTCTCGTACTCTCTTTCACTCTCTCATTTTGTCTCACTCTCTTTTACACTCTTTCTTACTCTTTCTCGCTCTCTCTCTCACTCTCTCTGACACTCTCTCTCACTGAATGTTTAGATAAGCATGCTCCTTGGAAGACTATCCATCCTAAACATTTGCCGTCGCCTTGCCGTGAAACGGACCGCAGCCACGGAAGCACGTTCACGTCCAGAGATGCCATATCGTGCCGAACAGCATCGAAAGCAGAGATGCCAGTTTTCATACGCTTGCAGCATGCAGCAGCAAGTAGAAGGGATACGCACACAGGCGAACAGCCGTGTCCGTGTGCGCTCGGCGCTTCGGCCAGTTTCGAGCAGTAGAAGGAAACGAACATATATAACCGCTTTCTTTCTTTCCCTATAGCTATAGCTATAGCTACACCGCCAGCCGCAAGAAGCGTGCCTAGTTGCTAGCCTGTTTCTCGCGCGTAGCTCGTATGTTTCTTCTCTCTTTCTCTTTTTCTCCCTCTCTCTCTCTCTCTCTCTCTTTCTCTCTCTCTCTCTCTCTGTGTGTGTCTCTCTGAACTCAAGCATTACAGGCCGATATTTATATTGTGTGTACTTTCTAAGGTCCTTGAGAGTCTTGTAGCTAGTCAGATTACAGAATATGTCAAGACTAATAATCTTCTTGATCCTTTCCAGAACGCTTATAAAAAGAATTACTCAACTCAGACGGGAGCGGTGCACTTAGACACCGTTCAATTGGACACGTTGCAATTAGACACGTTGCAAATAGACACAGAATTTTAGACACGGTTCAATTAGACACGGTGCATTTGGACACGCAAGAATATGCGCTCCGTTCAATTAGACACCGTTCACTTGCGCACCGTTCGTTTGTACACAGAAAGATGCGCACCGTTTAATTAGACACCGTAATAATGCGCACCGTTCATTTAGACACCGTAATAATGCGCACCGTTCATTTAGACACCGTAATAATGCGCACCGTTCACTTAGACACCGTAATAATGCGCACCGTTCACTTAGACACCGTAATAATGCGCACCGTTCACTTAGACACCGTAATAATGCGCACCGTTCAATTGGACACCGTTCACTTGC
>NW_018021354.1:44277-47988 GCF_002006095.1 Pseudomyrmex gracilis | reverse complement strand
CTGAAGCTGCACACTTCCACGAGCGCACACGGACAACGGTCTCGCTTGTGTGCGTATCCCCACCACGTCGGTGTTTTCATAGCACGGAATAGAACCATGTCCACGAAAAGCTATGACAGAAACTCTTATGGCCGTGGCCGCTCTCAGGCTTCTCTCTGATATATATGTCTACAGAGATTAAGTTTATATATACTAAATAAGAATATATTCAGTAACATACACCTTGCAGGAATAGACATAACTTTTAAAAATATTATAAAGTTAATAAGACCAATTTTGAAGCCTACAGTAAAAGACACTTCTCAAATTGTAATTTCTCATCAACTTGTAAAAATGTGATGTTGATGTACTGGATCTAAAAGTAAGAGCCAATCACATTCGACTGCTACAAAGCGGTCCTTCTGCTAAACGCTGCAACGCCTCTGGTGCAAAATTCGGGAACTACGTAGTGCTTCGTGCATAGTGTTTTGACAGGAAAAATAACCTTTGTGTCTACAATTTACAGGTTCAATACTTTCTCTTTCTGCAAGCGTTCAAAGTGTTTTTTAATACTTTTGTAATATTCTTACAGGTTCTATCTAGCGGGCCAAAGTGTGTTTTGTGACATATAAACTGTTAAATCTCTAGACATACTTGATAATGTAAGGTAGTCAATTTTCTTAAAAAAAATTTTTTCGTTTTATAAACATTTATTATCTGGCGGGACTTGTTACACTGTTTTCTTTTATTGTGGAGAACCGTTTTCTTATTTGTGCAGTACATTTGATAAAAGTCATTATTTAGACATTTTACTATTTTTATGATAAAACAGGACGGTTCAGCATCCTCTTAATGCGTGCACATCGTAAAAGTCAAAAAAAAATTTTCAAATCCTTCTGAAAAGAAAGAAAATAATAATGATCAATCCAAAACGCAATGTGCTTCATATTCAAAGAAATGTATAGATCTAACTTTAATCGATCATACTAATTATATATCAACAAATATCAACAACTGTCTGTTAATTAAGAATATTAATAATTATAAAAATAATACTACCTGCGAAAATAATAATATTGAAAATGTTAGTAACTATAACAGTGATAATAAAAGTAATGCTATCGAGTATAATAATAAAAAAGAGAATAATTCATTTTCTAATATAAAACAAAATAATACTATTTGTATTAAGACTAACAACTTCAAAAGTAATAATGAAAGTAATAACAAAGAAAACAATATAAGTAAAATTTATAATACTGAGGAATCTTGCATACAAAATTTTGAAGACAAGTGCAGTAAAAAACGTTGCCATCACAAGAAGACATTTTGAAACATACTCGCTCTCTACAAAGAAATGTCGATATAATCAAAACTTGAAATGTAAACGTGTAATTCTACCAAAAAAAGAAAAAGATATACTTATTCGAGGTGAATGGTTGACTGACATCCATATGGATTTAATCGACCGTTTGATACAAAATTGTTCCAATTACAAACCTGTTGAAACGTGTCGGGTGCAACGTCTTGATACAATAAAACGCATACCAATAAATATAAAGCATATATAAATATTGTACAGTGATTTTCATTGGGTATGCAGCTATTACGATACGGAGAATATTTTTATTTACGATTCGTTGAATCAAAAGAAATTGCATGAGAACCATAAAAACTTTTTATTTAAATTATTATCAACTCATTTTGAAAAGAATCGTCCTATTTTATTTCCCACAGTCCAACAACAACCAAACGGAAATGATTGCGGGATTTTTGCAATAGCCTTTGCAATATCCCAGTTTTTTAATGTGGAACCTGAAACAGTTGCTTACAATCATAGTTTAATGCGTTCACACTTACTAAAAATTTTTGAAACAAACGTACTTAAACATTTTCCTCAAGATCCATATGGTGTTCAACAAGAGATACCATCATTGGCAGAAATACAAGAAATACAAGAAAGAGAANTTCAAGCGACATTTATGCGTGCGTATAATAATGAATCAACAACGCAAGATACTTCAAATTTAGAGGAATGTATAGATTTTACTTTAAGCGATCATTCTGAGCAGACTCGTGAATATGAAAAACTTCAGGATAACGATAACCATACAATTTATAAAAAGAATAATATTGTATACGAAAGTAATAATGACATTAGAAACAGCACCTACGATAATAATAATGACAATACTGCTGTCTGCGGAATAAATAACTGTTAAAACTAAAAATAAAAAAGTAATAACTAAGAAATGAATAAGAATAAGANCATACGAGCCGCTTTGCAGGATATTATGCTGAAATGTTCTATTATATATATGTATACATATATATATATGTTCACATGTAAATTTTTACACGTGTTTTTTGAATTGAAATTTCAATTCTTAAAATCATACAGTATGCTATACTTGCATCTCATGTATGAAAAACCCCGAATACCCCCCGAACTAATTTTAAAATATTGCGAAAAAATACTCTTCAGCCAGGAGTCAAACCTGGAATCTCCGGCTTTCCGGGCCGTCGCCTTCCCTGTTAGGCCACCGAGGCACTTGGAGTTTGTCTCGCAATACTTCGTATATCTATCAAATATGATCTTTTTAATACCGCTTCTTCCTCCAGCGTAAATTCTAACTTCAAGAAGTGTCTACATCATTGGGAGTTGACTTGAGTTGATGCGCTTGAGCCGTGCATTGAAAGAAAAACGGCCGGAATACTCCAAAAGACACGACAAAGTCATTTTGCTGCACGACAATGCTCGTCCGCACGTCGCAAAACCGGTACAAACATATCTGGAAACACTTAAATGGGTAGTCCTACCCTACCCGCCGTATTCTCCAGATGTTGCTCCTTCTGATTACCATTTGTTTTGTTCGATGGCTCATAGCCTGTCTGAGCAGAAGTTCACTTCTTACGAAGATTGTCAAAAAAAGGTCGATTCGTGGATTGCATCTAAAGACGAAGTGTTCTTCCGACACGGTATTTGTTCCCTGCCCAAAAGATGGTCAAAAGTAGTAGAAAGCGATGGACAATACTTTAATTAATGTATTTTTTGATTTTCATTTAAAATAAATAATTTTTTTTTCATTAAAAAACGCTACGAATTAATTCCAATTTTTAATATTAAATCAATTTTTAATTTATTACTTTTCAATTTTTTACTTCATAAAGTTAAAGTATATAGTTCGTAGTTATTTTGTGCCAAGTTTCAAAACAAGTGATTAAAAACAGATATATCGGAGATATTGCCGGTGCGACACCACCACGTCGCGATGGATTGCCCCGCGCCTACCGCATTTGAAGATATCGCCGAAGTTTGATTTTTATACACAATTTGTTTCTTCCGTTTTTGGAATTAATTTTCTACTTCATAAATTTAAATACAATTTGTAGTTATTATACAATTTGTAGTTCTTTCGTGCTACGTTTCAAATGAGTTTCTTAAATAAAGTTATACCCAGATAGCATGTGATATTCTCAGTATATTCTGAATACATACTAAATCTCCCATGTATATATATAATATTCTAAGAATGTACTGAGTATATCATACAAAGTAGATGAAGATATTCGTATATTTTGAGTACATTCTGAGGATATCGTACGAAGTAAAGATTTTTAGGTTATTACGTATATTCTGAGTATATTCGGAGTATATTCTGGGTATATTCTAAGTATATTTTAAAATATTCTGAGTATATTCTGAATATATTCTCAGTATATTTCGAATAT
>NW_018021354.1:37322-43052 GCF_002006095.1 Pseudomyrmex gracilis | reverse complement strand
TTTTTTGAATATCTCCAGTATATGCTCAGGACCAGAAAGTAGCGGACATTTGAACATTCGCAGAATATACTGAGTATATCTCAGGATATTTTTCGAATATTCTGAGAATATTATTAATTTCCAAGTCGGATATACTCAGAATATTCTCAGAATATCCAAATGCTATCTGGGTATTAGATGTTGCCGGCGCGAAACAATTGTTTTATCCGCGTTCTTTGGATTATTTTTGTCATAAAGGATATTATTTTTGTCATAAACTTTTTTTTATCATAAAGGAGGAAGGTCGATAAGGGAGGTTTTCGGCCTATTTTATTTTTTGGTAAAAAAATTGAAATAAATTTTTTTACAATCAACTAACAATAATAAGTCGATTACACTCTAAACGGACCACTCTTATTCTCCCCGCCACCCTCTCAAATACTGAAAATGTCATGACTTGCTCACAGCATTTTTGGGGAGATTCGGCGCATTCAACCTTGTATTTGCTTAATAAAATACACTATCAACTCCCTATTAATTACCATAACCTCAAAACCCCTTAACCCCAAGACTTGATAACCTCAAAATCCCATGATCTCAAAGCCACACAACCTCAAAATCCCAATAACCTCTTAAAAACTACACCCTTTAATCCCTTCACCCCATAAACTCAAAACCTCATGACCCCATAACCTCAAAACCCCATGACCGCATAATCTCAACACCCCATAACCTAAAAACCCTATAACCCCATAACCTGAAAACCCCAATAACCCAATAACCCCTTAATTCTCTAACACTTTAATTCTTTAATCTTGTTACCTCATTTTCAGGTTTTGAGGTTATGAGGTCATGAGGTTATGAGTTTATGGGGTGAAGGGATTAAAGAGTATAGTTTTTAAGGGGTTATGGGGTTATTGGGATTTTGATGTTATGTGGCTTTGAGATCATGGAGTTTTGAGGTTATCGGGTTTCAGGGTTAAGGGGTTTTGAGGTTATGGTATTTAATAGGGAGTTTACGCACGACGATAACGACGAAAACGTGAGTTTCTCAAATCAAAATATTTATTGTCGCATACCTCCGATCAAAAGACACAAACAAAAAAACGTAAGAATACTTTTTTTTGAAAGTTTTATTCTGAATCGATTACGACCAAAACGAAACTGATCGGTTCAGGCTTTACTTAAATATTGCCCTGAGAAAATCTCCCCATTCCTAAAATGCATGAATCTCGCGTATAATAGGCACAGTGTGCTCGCGCAGTTCGAGCGCCACTTTGTTGCGCGTGAACTTGACGCGAGGCACTACCGTGCCTCTTGATATTTTTTATTGCACAAATTTATTCTGCATTTAATGATCAGAATGAAAAACACTTCTCCAGAATAAAAGAAAACATGTAAAAAAATGATTTAGACAAAAATCAAACAAAACAAACAAAAAAAGTTTATAGACTGTTGCTACGTAAATAAGATCTGTTCTACAAAGGAAATGATATAATAAAACAATGGCGTCAAATAAGAAATTACGTATGTGATGTACAGTTTATATAAAAACATTATAAAAAATTAATCCTCCACACAAACCCAACCTCTTCTTTTCTTCTGATAAATAGTATTTATTTCGAATTATGCATTTATAGACTTCGCTTTGTATTAAAAGTCGAAAACGCATGTAGAACTGTTTTCAAATAAATATTTAATGTAAAGCAACTTGGCGCAACTAGTCGTCGTAAAAATAGACTAGTAATATGTGTTAAGATAGTGAGCTTTGAAAATATAATCTACAAGATGTAATTGCTGCTGTTTAGCAGTAAAATCGTACAGAGAACAAATTAGTTTATTGATTTTTATTTATTTAGTTATTTATTTTCTTTTAGGTTTATTTATTTATGTGTACAGTTATATAACAATTATGTGCATTAAATCTGGAATACAAAATATTATTGTTCTAAAGAAAATAAAGACCGCTTAATTTTAAAAATCAAATTACGTAATGAATCATAGAGCAAATGACCCCTCAGGACCTAGCCCCTCCACCTTGTCCGATAAGAAGGGTTAAACCGCTCGAGTAACGATAAACAATTGTTTAGTATTCGTCACTGCAAATAAACAGCTAGCTGAAAATGTGCACAAATTGGCTTTGTAATATTAGAAACGCAGTAAACATTCATTTTTTAGAAAGCACGTACATTTTTGTTGTTAAAAATACTTTCAAACGTTTTAAGATGCGCTAATTTGCTCGAGTGACGATAGGTATGTGTTTATTATTCGTCAATGCATATGAATAGCCGGCTGACAATTTGTGCAAACATTCTTTGAAATGTTATAAATCTAGAAAACACTCAATTTTTAGGGACCACGAACAGCTTCGATGGTACAAAAAATATCAAACTTTTTAAGAAGCGCTAAATTGCTCGAGTGACGATAAACATTGTTTATTATTTGTCAATGCAAATGAACAAATGCTAACTGAAAATGTGCACAAAGTTTCTTTGTAATGTTAGAAACGCAGTAAACATTTATTTTTTGAGAAGCACGAACATTTTCATTGGTAAAAAAGCTTTCAAACTTTTTAAGATGCGGTATTTCGCTCAAATGACGATAGATATTTGTTTATTATTCGTCATTGCAAATGAACAGCTGGCTAGAAAGTTGGACAAATATTCTTTGGAATGTTAATAACACGGTGGATATGTATTTTGTAGGGAGCGTGAACGTTTTCATAGAATAATATATGTAAAAACATAAATATTCTATTTATTTTTGTGGTTTATAAGGCAAGAAATATTTAAATTAGTAATTTTTTTCTTTAAAATATATATTTAATATGTTATGAGAATACAAGAATGCCTATGTGCGCAACAAAAACAGGTTTAGATGGTTAGAGGTCTGGAAATTTAAGTATTTTAAAATCGATCGCCGTGACCCTGCATTTCGGCGGAGCTAAGTCTCCGGGCCACTTTCAGCATCATAAAAAAAGTATTTACATCATTACCAAAGTTTCAAAACAGTTGACTTTTCACAAAAAGCAAAGTCTAATTATTGGTAGAATAATTTTATACTTTTTAGTTTTTATATATAAATGTTTTTAATTAAAATGTACACAAGTGTATTTGGTGCTAATTTTTGATATCACTTCTTTTATAAAACAGATTTTGTAGAAAAATATATGTTTGTTTTTGTTTTCTTTGTTTGGCGTGTACTTGGCGCCTGGTTTTACCTTTTCTTGAAAAGATAAGTTTTTCGAGGTACACATTTTTGTAGGATATACGTTTATCTTTAAATTCATCTTCTTTTCTATTCTTTTTTTCTCAATTCTTAACAATAGTTAAATATTTATTTCTTTATTTGTTCCAAGAAAAAAATATAAACATTTATAGCATTTTCCGACCAGTGGTGTTTTCTAATTTGCATATCATCAATTCTGAGCTAGCACGATTTTCTATCTCTACATACTTGTATAATGACTGTTTTCAATACACAATCCATTATTAAATATGGCATTCATTACTTTATACAGCTGTCCACCTACTAACACTTTAATCGTTGGTACAGCATGTAGATTAAATTTTTTTGCTGGTATTACTTTTCTATCTTCTAGTGAAAATAATAGAAAATAATAGAAAATAATAGAAAATGAATGATAAGTATTTCTTTTGTTAATGTTACTTCTTTTTTAAATATCATTCCACTGTCTTTACACGTTTTACATAAATTGTTATATGATTCACACAAATAAGAAAAGATAAGATTTAATAAATTGTATAGGTCATACCTCTTTTTCTCTAAAGTAATAAAAGGAATTGAGATCAAAATATTATTTGATACAACTGTATTTGTATTACTATTTACTTATGTTCCTCATGGTGGTTCTTTTCTTTTACTGACCCTCTCTCGTTTCATTCTCTCTCTTGCACTCTCGCCTTCTCTCTTTCTCTCTTTCTCACTCTTTCTAACTCTCTCTCACACTCTCCCATTCTCTCTCACTCTCTCTTACTTTCTTTCACTCTCTCCTCCACTCTCTCACTCTCTTTCCCACTCTCTCCCATTCTTTCTTATTCTCTCTCACTCTCTTTCTCATTTTCTCTCATTCTCTCTTACTCTCTCTCCCTCTCTCTCTTATTCTCTTTCCCTTTCTCTCTTACTCTCTCTCCAACTCTCTTTCTCTCTCACTCTTTCATGCGCTGCAGTTTATGTCCATAAGGCAACGACTGTGTTATAATATAGATGTATTTATTTTTAAAATCTTAAATAACATGGCATTGGCGTTAAGCAATAAAATAGAAATAATGGGAAGGGATTGTGATAGACAAACGAGACAGGCCGGAAATATAGTAGTAACTTTTCGTAGAACGAGAAGTGCACAAAAAAGTCTCTTTTACGAAGGAATAAAAGTGTATGATTCGTTACCCACCGAAATAAAACAATGTAAAGAAATCGGAGCGTTTAAGAGACTGCTAAAAGAATACATATCCAACAATGTACAATACATATCAAGCAATGTATAATACATATAAAGCAATGTATAATATTTATTCAAAGAAATTCAATGATTAAGGTCAATATCGAGCATTAAAAACAGATGTAAAAAATATATATTAAAAATTCATTGACAAAAGTAAATACACAGTATATGTTAGGTGCGAAAAGACTGCAATTTACTGTCGAGTTGGAGGATGGTCATTGTATCAATTTTTTAGATCTCTCAATTCACAAAACTAACTGGTTTTTAAAAATCGACTGGCACCATAAAAAAACATATAAGAGATCCGGCAGGTATCTCTCTTTTTTGTCACACCATCCATTGTGTCATAAGAGAGGTACAATATACAGCTTGGTCGACAGAGCTTTATTACTATCACATCCGGATTTCCACGAAAAAAACTTACTTTTTTGCATCAATACTTTGTTGAACAATGGCTATCCTCTCGATTTCATTTTTCAAAATGTTAAGTTTAGAATTAAGAAATTAATTTCATCAAGATTAAGNACTGACTACCGCAAGGACGTTCATGTTGACAACGATAAAAAGATCATTGTATTCCCGTACATTAAACATTTATCCGAGTGTGTGAAACAAGCGTTTCACAACACGGATATTTTGACCGGATACAAGTGCTTTAACAAGCTGAATTTAATTAAGATCCACAAGGATGATACCCCTCGTCTTTCCAACAACAACGTGGTATATAAAATTAATTGTAATAATTGTTGTGCATCATATGTTGGACAGACCAAGAGACAGATTAAAACAAGATTAAAAGAACATGTTAATATAATATATCTAAAAACACTTCTCAACTTTCAGTCGTTTCACAACACCGTGTAGATTTCGATCATTCTTTTAATTGAGATAACGTACAAATCTTAGATAAAGAGCCGAATTTTTATAAGAGATTAATCTCCGAGACAATTCATATAAAACAACAGCAACATGGTCTCAATTTAGTTACGGACACTGAATTACTAAGCAGTTCCTATTTTAATCTCTTAAATAAGATTGTCTTCATTTAAATCTTAAGTACAACGGTCTCTCTTATTTCCCTCTACTACTTATTTATATAAATATGTTTGTCTCTTGACTTTGCCTAGCATTTGACTTCTTACTGCTGACTTGTAAGCATCTTTCAATTCTGTGTATTTTACTGTGAGTTTCTATACATACACAGTTTGTCCGGAAAGTTCCCGGACTACGTGAATTAAAAATCGAAAATGAAAGATATGGTTTATTAAACAAGTTTACACTTCAAG
>NW_018021354.1:30853-36592 GCF_002006095.1 Pseudomyrmex gracilis | reverse complement strand
TAAGTAGTTCCAGCGTTGACCGCTCGATAGCGCCGCTTACCCGCGCTAGAAAAAATCAGTCCGGGAACTTTCCGGACAAACTGTGTATATTCATTGTGACAATCTTTCAGATTATTTTATGATGTGACATAACATTCTTCTAACACAAGGTATGCGCATCCACCTACATACAACTTCAAGACAATCAATTTTTTTATTATTTTTTGTATTAAGCGACTGAAGATGACATCCGTGCATGTCGAAACGTTTTGCACCTAACATATACTGTGTATCTACTTTTGTCAATGAATTTTTAATATATATTTTTTACATCTGTTTTTAATGCTCGATATTGACCTTAATCATTGAATTTCTTTGTTTTTACAACACGAGCGAATTATATTTTATCTTATAATATTTATGTATAGAAATAGCTGAAAAAGCTAATAACGTCAAGTCTCTCTCTTTCTCCCACTTTCTTTCACTCTCTTTTACTCTTTTTTCACTCTCTCTTTCTTACTCTCTCTCCTACTTTTTCTCACTTTTTCTTCCATTCTCTCACTCTCATTTTCTCTCGCACTTTCTCTCACTCTCTTTCACTCTGTGTTTCACTTACTTTTACTCTTTCTCACTCTCTCTCATTTTCTTTCATTCTCTCTCTTACTTTCTCTCACTCTCGCAAATTGTTTCTCCCACTTTCTCCCACTCTTTTTCATTTTCTCTCTCTCTCTCTTTTTCTCTATTTCTATTTTTCTTTTTTTCTCTCATTACATTACAATTCTCTTCCTTGTCTTTCGGTCAATTTGCTCATACCGCTATCTCTTGTAAGCACTAGGTACAGACGGCGTTATTAATTCGAAGAATAGGCGCGGGGATCACATAAAAAGTCCAGTTGATCCAAATATCCATTAGTCCCAAAATCAGGTATCCAGTTGTGGACACCCGATTGCTACTAGTTAGTTAGTACGGCGCCCGTTGGCGCTACGAGCAACCGCCCCGCTTGCCCTCCGATCCCCGCGCCTATTCTTCGAATTAATGACGCCGTCTGTACATGCATACATTTCTGTGACATTGGAAGATGAGGTCAGAACATGATAAAGCTTTATATTGTTGCGCTTGCAGTTGCGATTCAGCTTTGTCGTCGGTCTCCGCAATTCGCGCTCACACCCGCGCCCAAGAAAGGACGCGGCTTCTCGTTAAAACATTTTATTGTAACTCGAAATACAGCGGTAATTACAAAATACAGAACCAAACGTTCAAACGCGTCATGAGCTTTGCGGTCGCGATTCTTCTCCTCAACAACTCCGATCGCCCGGCAACGAACAGTCGCGTCGAGCGCACGCCGTTCACGCGGCTCCTGTGTCATATACGCGGTGTCCGCCGCGTAACACTGCCCCCTTCCTCTTCCTGATCGTCGTCCCGACGATCAAAGGAGGACCGGTCTTCCCGCTTACTTCTGGACTGCTGTCACAGGATCTCAAGTTGACCGGTCGAAGAAATTCCTCTTGAGAAATTCTCTTCTTTGGAGCTCCGACAATCTCGCAAATTTCCGATCTTCGTACAGGGAGGGAACTAGCGTGGACCCAAAAATGAGCACTCCGAGTCTCCGCCTCGGCATTTGCTCAACGGCCCACGGGAAACCACGCGTCGAAAACCGTGAACGAGGCGGTCTTCCCTAATACAATAAAGCTACACGTGATGAAACGGTAAGGAATGACACAACCAAATCGCCACCTCCCGACGTCCTTGATAATGCAGAAAAAGGGAGGGAAGGAATAGGTTCTGAAAAGGAAAACAAACAAAACAACAAGTGTTCAAACGCAAAAACAATTTCTTTTAAATACAATTTAATACCAAATATTCCAATTTAATAACTTCCCCTCTTCTCAATTACTTGGATACGGTTCCGACGTGTGCTCCAACCTCTCACAAAAAGAGGCTAACCTGTCCGCGTGCACTACCTTGTTTTTGTGTCTCGGTGAGCAACGGATGCAGTAAACAACATCACTCAATTTTTTTACGACTTCAAACGGATCTTCCCAATTTTTTTGCAATTTTGGAGCTTTCCCCTTACTTCGACGCGGATTGAAAAACCACACCTTCAGCCCCCAAAATGTTACGCCCGCGGAGGCGAGACGGCACTATCGCCAGCCACTGAGATTCATTTTCTCTCTCAAAACACTTTATTACCAATCAGAATACAAACGATATCAGAATACAAATTGCATCAGGACGAATCGTCGAAGCGCGACGTGACAGCTCTCCGTTGCAATTCTTAAACAAACTCACGAGTAGCCCGGCAACAAACAGTCGCGCCGAGCGCGCGCCGTTCACGCGGCTCCCGCGACACATAACATTGCCCCCCTCCTCTTCCAAATCGTCGTCCCGACGATTAAAGGAGGTCCGATCTTCCCGCTCACTCTTGGACTGCTGCCACAGGATCTCAAGCCGACCGGCGAGATTTCAAAGAAATCTCCTCTCGAGAAATTCTTTCCTACGAGACTCTGATGATTTCTCGACATTTTCCGGTCTTCAGACAGGGAGGAAATTTGCGTGGACCTACCGCCCCAACACGGGCATCCCAAGTCCCTGCCTCGGCATTCGCCCAATGGTCCACGGAAAACCACGCGTCGAAAATCGTGAACAAGGCAGTCTTCCCTAATACAATACACGTCGCCACGTACCGACGTCCTCGACAAAACTAGAAATAAGAAGCAACACAAAAACACAACAGCAACAAAACAGAGCTTAAAGTTTACATAACACAGACTGACCGAGAGAGCGTAGAGAGAATTCCATTTTCCGAATTAATTCATTCGGCATTGACGCGCGAATATCTCTCTTCCCAAAACCCCGCAGCAACTGCTCTTCACCACTACTGCAACCTCACGACAACGCAAACAGATTTCTACACCACCCTAGAATCATAAGGATTTTCTTTTCGAAGAACCAATAGAAATTACCAATAGAAAACATAGAAAAACAAAAACCTTGAAACAAGAACCAAAACAAATAAGAACTTAGAAAACGTTACACAAGGCAGAGAAGCAGAATTAGTCCAATTAACTGGAACCAAATCTAACTAGAACTACCTTCAAAAGAGATGGTGAGCAATTCGCCCAGCCGCGGGATCCGTAGAAGGGGTAAAACGCGAACCTCCCTCTTCCAGGAATTCTCTCTACATTTCTCTAATTTCTCCGCGTCTTAATTTGACGGTGACGAGCTCGATTGAGCCACGCGCATTCCAACACCCTCAACGGACACGCGAGCGGCCTGATCTTTTCCCTCGGCGACGTTTCGCTTGCGCAGTTTACAAATTCGGAAGCGACTCGCCTGATACATCCAGACGTCGCTCCTCTTTTCGCTAGACTTCTTTCTGCAGAGCTTCACGCAGGTATTCTCTTTCTCTCTCTCTCGGCCACCGCCGCTGATGTCGTCGTCGCCGTCGCCAGCGTTGCAGTTTGCCCGTGCGAAATTCCTGACAAATGTGATGAATGCCATGCCGTTGGCCACGAGATTCTGATCCCGGAGATTTGCTTCAAAGATTTTCTTTTGTTTCTCTTCGCTATCCGTTCACTATCCCGGACGAGCCCCCAAAATGTTGCACTCGCGGTGGCGATTCAGCTCTGTCGCCGGTCTCCGCGATTCGCGCTCACACCCGTGGTCAAGAAAGGACGCGGCTTCTCGTTAAAACACTTTATTGCAACTCGAAATACAGCGGTAATTACAAAATACAGAACCAAACGTTCAAACGCGTCGTGAGCTCCGCGGTCGCGATTCTTCTCCTCAACAACTCCGGTCGCCCGGCAACGGACAGTCGCGTCGAGCGCACGCCGTTCACGCGGCTCCTGTGTCATATACGCGGTGTCTGCCGCGTAACAATATATTTAGAAGAAACTTTTCAATATCTTCGAACAGAAGACACAGACAAAAAACCACATAAACATTTTATTTTTTAGTTTTGTAATCCAAATCGATTGAGACTAAAAAGAAGTCAATCGGTTCAATCGTTATTGAGATATAAATATTTCATTTTTCACAATTCTTCTCAAAAAGTGATTTTCGCGTATAATAGGCACAGTGCGCCTCGCGCAGTTCGTGCGCCACTTTATTGCGCGTGAACTTGGCGCGAGGCACTACTGTGCCTCTTGATAATGGAAAAAAAGTTAAGGCCAAGTCTTACTTTTGACACAAGTACGTTATTGTAAACTGTATTTCTATTCAATATTGTTTTTTATTATATACTGTTTTTTAATATGTAATAACATACAAAAGTTTATTGCTACTTTAGTGCTACTTCTTGATATCACTTCTTTTGTAAAATAGGTTTTTAGAGAAAGAATGATTTGTAGTATATATTATTTTGTAAATCATTTTTATAGAGAAGAAACTTCTTGTATTTTGTAAAAACATTTTAGAAAAAAAAATTTTTGTAGTAAAAAAGGATGTTTTGAAGTATATAATGTTGTAAAACAGGTTTTATAGAAAAAGAATTGTTTGTAGTATTAAATCAATTTTTAATTTATTAATTTAAATATTGTACAATACGTGTTGTGTGTGTACGTGGCATTTGTTTTTATCTTTTATTGAAAAGGTAAGTTTTTCGAGATATCACACATTTTGTATTTTGTAGTATTATTTAATTTTGTCAAAGTCTTATAAAAAAAGAAGATTTTGTAGTATTAAATCAATTTATAATTTATTAATTTTTAATTGTTTACTTCATACACAGTTAAAGTATATAGTTTATTAATTTTTATTTTATTAAGTTTTAATTTTTTACTTCATAAAGTTAAAGTATATAGTGTGTATTTATTTTGTGCAAAGTTTCAAATTAGTTTATTGAAAAAAGTTATATCGGAGGTGTTACCAATACGAAAAAAATCCGTTTTCTGAATTAATTTTCTAACATACATTTAAAGTATATAGTTTCTAGTTATTTAGTGCCAAGTTTAAAAACAGTTTAATAAAAGAAATATCGGAGATGTTGCCGGCGCGAAACGACCACGCCGCGATAAAACAGTTTGCGCTCACCACGATCGGAGGTATTGCCGGAGTCTGATTTTTATGTAAAATTTGTTTCTTCCGTTTTCTGAATTAATTTTCTACTTCAAAGTATACAGTTTGTAGTTATTTCGTGCCTGTTTGAAAAGAGAGAATTACGTTGTGAGAGTGAGTTTTAACAGTTTTATTTTTCGTAATGATCTGAAAAGCGGAATTACAATTCTTATAAGCGGGTAGCAAAACTTGTGAGATGATGTAAACCGTCTGGAGCAGTTTTCTTTGAATAGTTGTTCTCAGAATTAAGGTCCGTGCAAGTCAAGGAATTGAGTAAAAAGGGTAATCTTGTACGTCTCGTTGAAAGGGCAATAGATACCGTGCTTGGCACGTCTTAGTGTAGGTTAGAAGATATCGTGCGGCTAACACGTCTTGTTCGTTGCAGTCTTTGGTAATAATCTTTAACAAATCAGCGTAATATACGACTTGAAGGATTCAAAGAAAGATTGCAAAGCAAAGGAAGACATCTTTTGACAGTCTTTTATAAATACCCAGCAAACAATTTCTGACTACGCAGACCTTGGCAACAGAAACTGTGTGCAGAAACGCTACAGTACAGGAAACATGCTTTGGTGCTGCCAAAACTGTTAGCACATAGAGACAAAAAACGCAACAACTCTGTTGGCACATACATGAGACTATTGCGGCCAAAATGATTCCATATATGTTAGTGAAATTGATAACAAATAGATGGTCGATAGC